>NC_142026.1:46735882-46955882 GCF_982192425.1 Myodes glareolus | reverse complement strand
AGAGAACACTAACTTAAAACTTTATTGTTAATAATGCTTGGCTGCTCAAAGCTTTGTTTGAAGACTTCATTTATTAGCAAGCAAACAGAAAGACCAAATCCACGATTGTTCCATTAAAGCAAACTTTACTTAATATTGGCCAGAACGGTGTGCACTGGCCAGGTTCATACCCGGGATTCCCAGAGAATGGTGTTCTATTTGGTTAGTCGGGCGCTCATAAAGGCAAAGCCCACAAGACCACACACTTCCCACCTTCATCCAGTTGGAAGCAAGCATACGTCCTGACGTACTTCCCGCCGACGTACCTCCCACCTATACACCTCATGCCTACTTGTGGTCAAGCATATCCTGTGCAGTTGGGGCAACCAACCTTGTTCACCTACGTGAAAACATGTGGCTTGTTATTTTACATAAGAAATAGTCCGCAACCTTCCCAGAACTTATCCATCCTTGGATAAGGGGGGCTTACAGGTTAGGGGCACTTTTGATTTATAGATCTCTTCAGTACAGTAATTTAAACTTAAAATATAACTTTAGCTTTTACAATAAGATCAGGCTGATGGAGCAAATATCAATTGCCAGCTTCTGCTGCCGTTTGTGCAGATGTTGCAAACTTTCTTGAATGGATGAATGATCAAAGATAAACCTAATTTCTCCTTTGAAGACCCTTTGTAAAGATATCCTGTTCTAAAGTGTCATTTAACCAATAGTGAGAAGGTATAAAGGTAAGTTCTGCATTTCATCTATACTGGAGAAAATTCACTATAGGAGGAAAAAAAAAAGGCTTCAATGGAAAACCTAGAGCAAAAGGATTATCATGTTCTCTTCTTATCCCACTGATAAGGATGTAGAGTTCTGTAGGTGCAATTGGTTGTATTTGGACATGGATTTCAGGAATAAACTGTTCTGATTTTTGGTAAACATGAAAACTTTTTTTTTGGTGCATAAATAATGTTCTTAGTTTCTGAATCATTATATGGTCAAGGCTGTTCGCAGGTGCCGGAGCTAACTTATCCCCTCCCCTCAGCTTTCTGTTGCTGTGATATGGATATGCACCACCATACCCAACTAGTGGGCAGCTGTCTGAAGTTTGGTATTAGCTGCATAAGGAATGTTGGAAATGTCAGAAATGCAGAGTCTGGAGTCTTTCAGACATGCTCATTTCCATTGGTAAAAGGGGGCCATTTACACTTTTGGGAAATTCAGTTTAAAAGAACCTTCATCAAAGGAGAGACCCTTAAGTTTTTTCTTTAGTCCTTGGTAACCAGCTGCTAGATGATTGAAGATAAATTCTGTTTCCCACTGGACACTGGTTTCTGTTAGAAAATTGCTGTGCTAAGCATTCCCTTGGGTGTGTTTTCCTCCAACAAGGACACCGAGACTTAGGAATCTGATTAGTCCAGAGACCCGGCTGATGTCCGTGGTCTGTGCTGCTGCTGGAAACCATGTGAAGTTCATGAACTGTGCTGCTGCAGACTTCTAAGAACAAGAAAGTTTCTTTTGCAATGGTATCAATGACTGCAGACTGAGATCGAGAGACAGCTTCTCTGACAAGCACCCCCCCCCCAAGAAAATCTAGATAGGAGCCTATTGTAGAGAGTCCTTAAAAATTGTGATAAAGATGCTGAAGCATAGCTCTTTGCAGTTGGTGACTGCTGGTGGGTGTTGGGGCGAAAGACTCAGTTTTCTTTAAGGGCTTGGGCCACTAGCAGTTCCACCAGGCTCCAATGAGTATATGGGCAACGCAAATTGTATTTGGGGAACTTTTATTTGGTGTGGGGAAGTGCAAGGGTGGGAGGATGGACCTGGGAAGAGTAGAAATCGAGTGGGATTTGGGAGCATTGTAGGGAAATTGCAAACAATTAATAAAAATGCTATGTTAGGGAAAATGTGATTTAAGAGCTCACAGTCATTCACTAGAGTTTGGATTTAAAATGCAGACGTTTTGACTCCCGTCCACTGAGCTCTTTTTCTTCTCCTTCCAGGGAATGGCATTTGTTTTTAAAGACTTGAACAATTGTTAGAAAGCTTGTTTTGAACCCCTAAAAAATGAAGCCCTTCTGGAGGTTTCTTTTCAGTTTCTGCCTTTTTATTTTGATGTGGGTTAGGATACATATCTTTAGTAGGCTCTGAACCTCTCTAGTTTATTAATAGGGAATTCATGCCAAGCAGGAAGCCCTTTCTAATTACCATGACATTTCCAATGCTAATGGGAAAAACAATATATGTATGGAGAGTTAAAAAGAATCCTAAGGATTGAATTGGTCTTTTATTTGGTATATTCTGGGCTTGATTCTACTTCTGGGGTTCCTAAAGAAATTCCTGCAGATAAAGCTGTTTATTTCCATTTTATGCAGGGAGCAAGGCAAGAGACACACTTTGTTTTGCTCTTGGTTGACTTGTAATATTTGTGCACAGTGAGTGGGATGGCCAGACCGAGGCAGCAGTTCTCTTGCCCCAGCTTCCTGTTTGGAACTATGGGGCGCTTCTCTTTTTAAGTGTTCTTAAAAATGCCACAGATGATTATAAACTGTTGTCATCCCCTTGTGCTGAGGACTATCAAAACTCGTTCCTTTTGTCTGCCTTTGCTTGGGTGTCCAATAGGCAACTTCCCTTCACCCTTCTCCTATGTTTTCTCACCTTAAATCACCACCATTCTGCACCCAGATGAAATAAAGTCAGTTTAACACAATGTATGTATCCCCTCTCATTCATCCATTTCCTTGCAAATGAGCTCATTCTTCATGGCACGTCATCTTCTACTGTACTGAGACCCTCCTTTTTTTCTCCTCCATTCATGTATGAACACCCGAGTTGATGCTATATCTTTGATAATATGAATAGTACTGGTAAGTACATGCATGGAGATACATCATTGGTATGCTTGCTGACTTCGCATTTTGGATTCATATCTAGAAGCGATAGAGTTGGATCTGACCGAACATCTGTTATTAAGTTTTTGAAGCACTTTCCCCACTGTTCTCCATGGCATTTCTACAAACGGTAGATGAGTTTGCTTTTGTCCACACCCATGTCAGCGCTTGGTATTCTTCATCTTCACGACAGCCACTGTAGTGTAGTAAGATGATGTCTTACCTGGATTTGCTTCAATTTCTCCCATGGCTAATACACCATGTGTGTTTAGAAACCTGTTGTCCATTTGAGTCTCATCTCCTGCAGCGTGTCTATTCAGGTTATTGGTACATTTTAGTTAGATTGCTTACTTCTTTGTGAAAAAAGTTTTTGAGTCCTTCCTGTAGTTCTAAACATTAATACCTTATCAGGTGAATCGTCTATGAATATTTTTGTGGTGATAACTTGTTTGTAGAAAAAAAGCTTGCCTGAAGACCAGAGGGCAGAGCTAGCTACTAGCTAATCATAGAGGTCTGAAGGTCTGTGCAGACAGACAGGAAGTGATGTGACTGGGTGGAGAGAGGAAATGATAAGGCTGGAGGAGACAGGAGCTCAGTCTCTTTTCGGCTGGGAATTTGAGTAGGTAAGGGGTTGTGCTTTGCTGCTTTGTTTCTCTGATCTCAGCATTTCCCCTTATATTTGGCTCTGGGCTTTTATTATTAAGACCTATTAGAACTCGTGCCGTGCTACAATTCCCTGCTTCTGATTGCTGCCCTTGACATATGCATGCTGTGTGTGCGTATTTGTAGATAAAATGCTCATACACAGAAAATGCGTAAATATTTGAAGAGTGATTACTTAAAACTTGAAAAACGTTTATGGTCACACATATCAGTTCTGTTTTCTGGCAGCTTCCTTCTGATTGATACCCATCAGGTAACGTCTCTAAGCCTTGGGAGTTTAACCTATAAAAGAGCTGAGTGATGTGTGTGATTCAGCCAGGTTGTTCTGAAGAGAAGAATGTAGGTAAGGTGTCCAGACATGTTAGTTCCTTATCTTCTTGTTCAGTCATTAGTAGATTTTCTTAAATATTTATTTTCTTCATAAAGTTAATTTATACTACTAAGACTTAATAAAGAGTAAATAAAAAATTTTTATGCTTTTGCCTGTATTTTTTTCAAGATACCACCTGCTAGGAGCCTCCAGAGAACACACAGTGTTATGCTTGTTTTGTTTTAATATATTATTACATATATTAATATTTAATATATTTCCTCTTCTTGCTTATAATATTTAATATATTTCTTTTTCTTGCTTCTATTTCCTTAGAAAGCAGTTTCTACCCAGTAGTCATGACATCATATGTGCATATGTGTGTATGCTTCATGGCATTAGATAGGAGTCTCTATAGGAACAAGACCAATAGACTACATGCATATTATAAAAGGCAGCTCACTAGCATGACTTGCATGCTAAGGGTTGGTCAGTTCAATGATAGGCATCTGGAGAGGATGAAAATTCTAAATCCATGGAGCCAAATGCTTCAACAATTCCAGTCCATCACTGAAAACCTGGAAGAATCATGAAGAGTTACTTGTTTTCAGTCTACTGTAGAGCTGAAGAATCTAGAAGCTGGTGTTAGCAGAGGATGGAAACATCATCATCGTCATCGTCATCATCATCACCGTCATCGTCATCATCATCATCACCATCACCACCATCATCATCATCATCATCATCATCAGCAGCAGCAGCAGCAGCAGGAGGAGGAGGATAAAATACACTCCCAGAAACCAATGCAGACAAACAAACAGCATGACTTATTGCTCCAACGTCTATATCTAAGCCATGCACTGAAAGGTATACATACACACTGATGGGGCTCTTCCACATTCAGGTAGTCCTTTCTGGAAATATTCACTGACCCACCCAGGCACATTCTCTTAGTCTACTACAGATCCAAGCAAATGAATCAATAGTAACCACTGTGGTTATGCTGAGCAGACTTATGAAGAAAAAGTAAAATGGAGATGTCAGTACTAGACACCATTACGGCTTGCAGTCATTATCTGGAGAATAATAAAGAGGATGCAGTGGCTCTTCAGAGGAGGGGTTTTTACATCTTTATCCCCCATGAAATATTTGATTAATAAGAAACCAATTACTACTTTACATTAGTCATGCGAAATGTTAAAACTTCTGGAGATTTGGAGTACACATAATTCTTCAACATATTGTTTTTTCTTTTTCTTTCCCCTCTTTGGATACATCTCAGTAGCTAGGATCTGGAGTCAGGTCATAGTTCTAGTTTCATCTTTTTGCTATTTTTTTTTTAATTTTGTTCTCTTGTGGAGGCCAGAAGAGGGCACCAGATCTCCTGGAGCTGGAGCTGCAGGTGTCTGTGAGCCACCCAACAGGACTGCTGAAAACTGAATCTTGGGTTATCTGTAAGAGCAGCGTGTGTGCTGAACCCCTGAGCCGTTTCTCTAGTCTATGAATGTTCCCTTTTATCTATGCCTCACACACTTGTCTTCAGACTCACTGCTTATAACCACCTTCCCCAGTCTGAGGTGATAGGCCATTGTGGTTTGGGCTGTTGGTTTGATTAGAGAGGTTGAAGATCTGTCCATATACATGTTGGTCATTTGAATGACTTCTTAGAAAAATGTCCTTAGATTGTCTTTGCCAATAATCAAGTTATCTGTGGATTTTACCTTTAGTTTGCAAAAAAATGTTTTGTTGTTGGATTGTATGAGTTCCTTACATATTTTGGATAGTAACCCTTTACTTTTTTGTTCATTTTTTATATTATAATTTCTTTTCTTTTGTTGTTGCCTACAATATTTATTGAAGTTATGCAAAAAGAATCCTCAAAAGTGAAAAAATACATTATGTACAAAACCACTTTCCTTTGGGAGAAAGGTTCTGTTCCCTCTTAAGATGCAGTGCCTTCAGCTGTAGCTGCAGACTCCACGGTCCCCTCTGCTGTTGCCGGGCTCTTAGCCTCATTCTCGGCCTCGGCCTCCATTTTTTCTGAAACTTTGTGTCCACTGGGGACAGCATCTCCACTGCCTCCGCTCAGCTCCGGCTCTTGCCTGGCTTTCTTTGCATCATCTCTCTGGGGCTCTCTTCCTCTGGTTTCCTCTTTTTTTCTAACAAGATGAGAGGAAACATCAATCACACAATTGGACGAGGAAGCACCGTCTGTTGGTTTTCTATTGGCAATCATGGAGACTGAGGCGCCTGCTCCACCAGCAGTGAGAGCTGAAGAGGAGCTCTCGACCTGAGTAGCTTTCAAGGCCAGCTCAGCTCCATGCCCACTGCGCTGAGACTCCTTTGTATCTTCTAACTTTTCTCTAATTTCAGGTAGCAGTTCTTTCAGCTCCTCAGTTTTTCATATTCAGTAAATGATCCTTCAGCCTCCTTCATCTGCTCATTTAGTACAGCCATTCTCTTTTCAATGACTTCAATAAATCTGTCAAACTGTGCCACTGCCTCACCATACTGAGAGTTGTCACTGTAGGTCAAACCCAACTGGGAGTGAGTCTCTGCAAGGAGATGGTCTTGGGCTTCCAAATATTGTTCTTGGAGGCTTAGACAAGCCTGGAACTCCTCCACAGCTTGGTTATAATTCTCAGATCCAACACTAACTTCTCCAAGTTTAAGATGGGCTTGTGCAGCATAAAGCGGGGTTTCTTTTGTTTCTTGCCTTTTAAAAATGATCTTTGCTAAATCCCGCATATCCCAGACAAGTTCTAGCCTCCCAATCTCCTCCTCTTCGCTTTCTTGAGGAGACTTATTTTCAAGAACTGATTCATTTGTGTTTCCTTTGGCCTTGTCATTTTCTTTGTCTTCTTCCTCTGAGCCTTTAGTCTCTTCACCCTCTTTCATCTGTTCGTCTCTTTCTTGTGTCTCTTCCTTAGCAGGTATCTTAAATTTATCTTCAGGTGCTTTCTCCGTGGCCTTCTGGGCGACCTTGGTCTCAGGCCCATCTTCAGCTGCCTCAGACTCTTCCACCGGTAGCATAGCTTCCTCCTGATCAGGAACCAGCTCTGCCTTGACCTCCTCTACGCTTGACCCATCTTTAGTCTCTGTCAGTCTGTCTGTAGGCGTCTGTGGTTCCCTAGGAGTCTGATCTTCTGTGGCTGATGGCCCGTCAACTGAACCATTGTTGAGAAGAATTGTAATCTCCTGCCCTGGCTTCTCAGAGACTTCTAACCCAGCCTCTGCAGCCACTGCTGGTGACACTTCATCTTGCCCTGACAGTTCCTCAGGAACAGCCGTTCCTACTTCACTCTCAGAGGTAGCTACCTGATCCTTCTACTATTTCCTCCCCACCCACGTCCACCGACTTGACTGCGGCATCAACTCTTTCAGCTTCTCCCTTCATGGCAGTGCCCTGCTTTTCTGGAGCCCCAACAGACTGATCTTCTGAAGTTTCTTTTGGCTTTTTTTCTATGCTTATTATTTCCTCTCCTTCTCCCGATGCACCATTTCTCTGAATTCTTTATTTTGAACATAAGCTCCAGAAACTGATTTCCCTTCCTCAGCACACAATGATGCCCGCTCTGTCTTCCCAGAAGCGACCTCAGCTTCATTCAGTGCTGGTATTGCTGCTTCTTTTGCTTCTCCAGAGGATTCAGTTAACGGCTTTGAAGTTGATTCAGCTTTTCCCTGTAGCTCCTCTGCAGGCGCACTTCCATCCATATCTTCTCGTCCACCCTTCTCCACTTCACTTTCCTGCTCTGTGCCAGTTTCGGGCTTTGACAGAGACTTGCCTTCTGCCTTTTTGGCTTCTTTTCCTCCCATGGCATCATAAACCTGTTCTCTCAACTTTTCCCTTGTTTCCTCATCTACATTATCATTATTTTCAACCAAAGATTCATCTTCTGTCTTTTCTTCTTCCTTTCTGCATGCATTCCTCCAAGGCACTCCCCAACACTCCACTCTCCATTCTGGCTAACTCCAAAAGTGACTTCCCATAAAAAAGCAGGTTTCTCCACATTCATTAGCTGTTTCTCCATACTTCTTACCTAAAAGACTAGCTGCTTCCTGGAATGCATTAACCGTCAATGGAATGTTCTCCATTATCAGATGTTTCTGTTCTAATCCCCAAAGTTTCTTAGCTTCACCAGCCACATCCAGACTCTCCATTTTATCTGCAGAGGTAGAAAGAGCTGGGGCATCTTCAATTTTGTCAGCGGAAATCAGCTCCCCAGTAATGGCAGCAGTGGCTGTAGACTCTGTGACCATCGTTCCCCTGAGGTGGTGAGCCAGTGAGCAGAACACTGCCTGTGCAGTAAACAGAACATTGAGGACAGCAAAGATTTACTCAGGTACAGAAAATGGTGTATTGGCAAGATTAGAATTTCATTGCAACATTTATCTCTTACTTTTTCCTCCTCTAAACCTCCCACAACTCCCTCCCCACTCTCCTTCAAATTTATGTTCTCTCTTTTGTTACTGCATGCATATGTATTTGTATATATGTATAGTTTCTTTAATATAACCTGTTGAGTCCATATAATGTTACTTGTATGCATATTTCAAAGGCTGACCTTTTGACACTGGATGAACAATTGGTGTGCTCTTCCCTGGGAGGACACCTCAACTGCTCCCAGCTTTCCTCACTTGTCTATGGTTTTTTGTGTAAGATATTAATTCTTTATTATACATATAGTTTTCTACCACCATATGAGTTGACTTTTTATATTTTTTGTTTGATATATAGTTTTGCAGATTCATGTATTCCTGCTTCTTTATTCCGTTGATATGGAAGAACTGTGACATAAAATCCAGTGGCCCGTAATTAAAAACGTGCTTCATTTGTCTATGCCCACCATACGTCTCAGTGTCACCCATACTCTTGTCTTGAAGGTGACCCTCCCCGTCTCTGCTATAGATACTATTCTCCCCCGTTTCAGTTGCCAGAATAGAGCCTTGATCTCAGCAGGAGCTTGTGTTTTGCATCAGTGGGATGCTGTAGCTTTAGTTCCTACTTTTCACCACCAATGTTTGCCTTCAAAGCAACCATGAACTCATCATTAAAGGCAGCATGCCATGTAGAATTTTCAACATGACATAGGTACTAAAATGGTATCAGTGAGACAGAAAACATTGTGTATTTCAAATACAGATCAACTGGAATCAAAATAACAGCCTTATGGGACAAAAAATTATGCAACAGGAAACAAAATCTACATGTTTTGTTTTGTGTTTCATTTTTCATATGCTCTTTGGTCTGTCAAAGAAAAGGGCAGTATTCAGCTTGTAAAATGTTTTTACAGCAGTTGACAAGCATTTATTACCTGCTTGGTTAGAATGAAAGCTGGGTATGACATTAATCACATTTTTACAATTGTTCTACTTTCTGAGCTCTCAGAAAACATGGAGCCAACAATTTACAAGATTTAATCTTTTCCTTTTTAAAATACTTGATAGAGTTGTGTATTTAATATGAGCATGAACTGAGTGAGCACCTGTCACCGCTCAGGGTAAACAAGCTCACAGCTAACCTAGCTTTATCATTGAAGACACTTTCTACAGATTTAAATGGTAAGCAGAAAACAGAACTCCCATGATAAGTTGTATTCCTTCACAAATCAATAATTGAACACCTCTGTATGCAGGCATTGTGTGAGGTACCACACAATAAAGAAATGTAAGGTGCCACAGAATAAAGAAAAAATAAGCCACAGCCCAGGATACGTCAGCCAGCTTTTCATCTTGATCAGCATTTGTGTTTCCAGCATATCTTCCCAGTAGAATTCATCCAAAACTGTGTGCACTCAAATAGCTTACTCTGTGCATACTTCTTCAATTGTCATTTGCTGGATGCCCCAGATAAAATATATAATAACATAGCTTTATTTCTTTCCCAGGGGATCTTAAAATCAAGTTTATAAGATAGATATTGATTCAAATCAGACATGTAAAACCAAACGTATATGTTCAACATCTGTAATAATGAGTGTGAGGAACCAGAGTTTATGATACCACCGTGATGTTCCAGAGGGATGGGTGTGTTTATGAAGGCATACGAAAGCATTCACTGGTGTGGTCGGGGGAGTTTTAGGATGCAATTAGGATGCCAAGCAGAGGAAAGAGAATAGGGAAGTCCCAATGGTCAAAGGTGAAAAGGGCGATAAAGCAAATAAGTCAACGATTATGTTGATTCATGCATCCCTGGGTAAAGGGGTTCAACAAGTGGTCAGGATTTCCAGTTTCATCTTAGGACAAACACTTAATGTGTTTTATGTGGTTGAGTGATGGGTGTGTGCGTGTGTGTGTGTGTGTGTGTGTGTGTGTGTGTGTCTGTGAGAGAGAGAGAGAGAGAGAGAGAGAGAGAGAGAGAGAGAGAGAGAGCGTTTCCAACAGGGGCTCCAGTCAAAGATGGGAAGGAAGGCAGAGAGGTATGATTGGGGCGGAGAAGACATAAGTTTGCTTTGGAACATGCTGAAAGTGGTGTTTTTACATTCTCTAAGTAGAAGTGTCAAGTGGGCAGTGAGTTTCGCAGTTCTGCAGCTCAGGAAGAAATGTAGGCTGTGAATGAAGGAGGTGACTGAAGGCATGGGTGGAAGGAATGTTGCCTTGGCAAGAAGCCTTCAGTAGGATGGGCAGCAGGGCTAGGGTACGACTTTGAGGAATGCTACCTTTCAGTGTCTGGAGGAAGAAAAATGACGTAAAATGGTAAAACACACCTTAGAAAGAGCCAAGGGACTGGGAGAAAAAAGATCCATGGAAACTTATAAAAATCTGCAGGAAAAAGCATAGAAGCCCTTGATAACCTTAAACCGTAGTTCTGCTTTTAAAAAATATTCAAGACTGCCCAGGTAGTGACAGAATCTTTGTCTTTCAACACCTCTGGGCAGCACATTCTGTTCAGTGAGTGCAGGAGGCATCATGGAGTCATTCAAACAGCAGGTATATATACTCCCTAAGAAGCTACATGTCTGCGTAATGAAAAGATTTGCACAATGAAAACATTGAGAGGGAAGAGGGTAGACTAATTGCAAATCTTCACTACTCCCTAACTCCTCCAAATCCATCCCCAAGTCTCATCCACAGGTCTACACCTGCTGAGGCCACACTTGTCCTGCTGCCACCATCTCCAGTGGACCACACAGATCTTCCCTTCCAAACTTCCCTCCTTTCTCTCATTGCCCCGTCCCATCTCCCAACCTCAGCGACACTCCCTGGGGTCCACAGGCTAGTGAAGGAGGCTAAACACAGATCTGGACATCTTTATCCATATCTCCAAATCCAATTGCCCAGCTGCAGCATCTCTTTATTCTCTGCTCCCAGTCTCAGGGGACTAAGCAGATCCTGGTGGAACACCCTGCTTTCTGAGGGTGAAATCCATCAGAGATTCTACCTCCTAGCCCATCCCCATTCCTAAGTGTCAGCTCTCAGTACCTAAAAATACATTTTACCTTGAATCCCCAATGGCCACACCTACCTGAATCCCAGAAAAAATTCCCTCCAGATACCACATAACCAACATACTTTCTTAAGAACCAGAGAGGGCAACAGAAACCATGGAGCAAAACATTCCCCCAACAAAGATAAGACCAGATATTAGCACCTAGAATTACAATTTTTCCAAACCTAGGTACCTAGATGCAAGAGTGAAAACAGTAAATAAGAGTCAGGACAATATGTCTCTACTAGAGTCCAGAAACCCTACCACAACAGGCCCTGAGTATTCCAACATGATGAAGCGCAAGAAAAAGACCTTAAAATAGACTTTACGAATATTATAGACATCCTTAAAGAGGAAATTAATAAATCCCTTAAAGAAATATATGAAAACACAAAGAAGTAGTAGGATATGAATAAAACAGTTCAAGACCTGAACATAGAAATAGAATCAATAAAGAAAACTTGAACTGAGGGAAATTAGAAATGAAAAATTTAGGAACTTGAAGAGGAACCTCAGTGGGCAAGCCTCACCAACAGATAGAAGAGAAACTCAGGCACTGAAGACATGCTAGAAAAAAATTGGATACCTCAGTCAAAAAAAAAAAAACCATTAAATCCAAAAGACTCCAGTCATAAAATTCCAGGAAATCCAGGACACTGTGAAAAGATTAAATGCAAGAAAAATAGAAATATAGGAAGGAGAATAAACTAATGTCAAAGACACAGAAAATATCTTCAATAAAATCATAAAAAAAACTTTCCCTAACTCAAAGAAGGAAATGACTATCACGGTTACAAGAAGCGTTCAGCATGCCAAATAGACTGAGCCATTAAAGGAAGTCTCCTCAACACATAATAATAAAAACACTAAATGCATAGAACAAAGAAATTATATATATGTATATACATATATAATAACATATAAAGGATGACCTATTAGGATAGCATTTGATTTTTCAATGGAGATTATAAAAGCCAGAAGGGCTTGGACAGATGCTCTATAAACTCTAAGAGACCACAGATGCCAGCCCAGACTACTACACCCAGCAAAACTTTCAAACACAATGAATGTAGACAATAAGACATTCCATGATAAAAAGCTAAATTTAATCTCTGTATTTCCACTGTGTAGTCTGAGGTAGTTGATGTGTGTGGGCTGGGTGCCTGTGGAAAGGAACCTCATGATATGATCTGAGGAAACTGGAGGAAGACAGCAGAAGCCGAGCTTCTGTTGCACTAGCCACAGACTTACAGCTACCTGAGTGTCAACCCAAGCTGGAGGGAGGGTCGCTTCTTCTTCCTGACTGCCCGGCTAGCTTAGACCTGAAATAATCACACAGAAACTGTATTAATTAAATCACTGTTTGGCCCATTAGCTCTAGCTTCTTATTGGATAACTCTTACATATGAATTTAACCCATTTCTATTAATCTGTGCATCATCACATGGAAGTGGCTTACCAGCGACGTTTCAGCATGTCTGACTCTGCCTGTGGCTCCATGGTGTCTCTCTCTCTGCCTTCCTTCTCTCAGCATTCAGTCCAGTTTTCTCTGTCTACCTACATTCTGACCTACCAACAGGCCAAGGCAGTTTCTTTATTCATTAACCAATAAAAGCAACACAGAGACAGAAGGACCTCCCACACCAGAATGTCCTTGGTCAAATACGTAGAACTGGAAAATATCTCATTGGAAGAGGTTGTTGAACTAGAAAATGAGGAAATATGGACTACACCCCAGTCAGAGCAATTCATGTTCCACGATGACTGGAATAGACCCTGTTCGGTTCTTATGATAAAATTTTCAGATCTGATCCTTTGAAGGAAAGTCAGTAATGACCATTGTGGGACATACAAATGTTATGAAAGATGCGACTTGGGTGAAAAAAGACAGTTTGTCTTGCTTACTAATGAGCGCCCCAGTGGACCAGAAGTCATGCTGGGGTTGTGGAGTATACAGCATGGGTAGCTCAGGAACCAAATCTTGCAGTGCTTCTTGGGATAAGATGCTGAAGATCTGGTCTACAGTCACTGCAGGTGAAGAAGATGAAATGGAAGAATCAACAAATCATCCAAGAAAGAAACAGACATCAGCAATTGGGGCTAACAAGGACTCCCTTGGTGACCTTCTCTGGCCACACAGAGACAATTTCCTCAGTACTTTGGTCAAATGCTAAAGAAATCTGCAGTGGGGGCTGAATAGATGGCTCAGTGCGTAAGAGCACTGGTTGCTCTTCCAGAGGTCCTGAGTTCAATTCCCAGCAACCACATGGTGGCTCACAACCATCTGTAATGAGATCTGGTGCCCTCTTCTGTCATGTGGGCATACATGGAGGCAGAATGTTGTATACATAATAAATAAATAAATTTAAAAAAAAAGAAATCTGCAGT
Organism: Myodes glareolus; assembly: GCF_982192425.1. Classification (NCBI taxonomy): domain Eukaryota; kingdom Metazoa; phylum Chordata; class Mammalia; order Rodentia; family Cricetidae; genus Myodes; species Myodes glareolus. The sequence continues at coordinate 46,942,219 of NC_142026.1, read as the reverse complement.
GCATCTTGGGATCATGCAGTTAGCGTGTGGGATATTGAACATGGTGATCTTAAGTCAACTTTGACAAGAAATAAAGTGTTTAATTGTAGTCCCCATCCTCCCTGTTGTAAATGTTTGGCACCTGGAAGCACAGATAGGCATGTTAGATTGTGGGGTCCCTGGACTAATGATGGCTCTTTGGTGTTGCTATCCTTCACCTCACCTACGGGCTGGGTAATATCAGTGGTCTCCTATCCACAAACAGCAGCTGAATTCAGGCTCCTTAGATAATATTGTAAAACTGTGGGATACAAGAAACTTTAAGGCTACGAAGAGACACAGTGACCATGGCAACTCATAGAAAAGAAAGCATTTAGTTGGGGCGGGCTTCCAGTTTCAGAGATTCGGCTCATTGTCAGTAAGGCAGGAAGCATGGTGGCATGCAGGCTGACTTGGTGCTGGAGAAGGAGCTGGCAATTCTACATCCAGATTGGCAGGGACCAGAAAGAGAGAGACACTGAATGTGTTAGTCAGGGTTTCTATCGCTGTGAAGAGACACCATGACCATGACAGCTCTTATAAAGGAAAACTTTTAATTGAGGTGATGGCTTGCAGTTTGAGTGGCTTAGTTCATTATCATCATGGTAGGGAGCATGGCAGCATGTAGGCAGACATGGTGCTGGCTACATCTTGGTCGGAAGGCAACAGGAAATGGACTTTGACACTGAGAAGAGACCTCAAAGCCTGCTTTCTCAGTGACACACTTCCTTCAATAAGACCATACCTCCCAATAGCGCCACACTGGGCCTGCTTTGAGCTTTTGAAACCCCAAAGCCCACCCTGTAGAGAGACACTTCCTCCAACAAGGTCATACCTACTCCAACAAGGTCACACCTCCTAATCCCTCCCAATTAGCACCACTCCCTAATGGCCAACTATTCAAATATTCTTATTCAAACCACCTGATGTTTTCAGTAATAGGGACTTTCAGCACTGGGGGTCAACCAAGAGCACAGCAACATCCTATAATATATTGGGAATCTCTTGTACATTCCCCAATGATGACTCAAAAGAGCGCTTTTCATTCTGAGTGTTGGGAGTTTTTTTAGATTGTCCTTGGGTCATGGGGAGAGCATAGTCAGCCCAGATGGGAGATTTTTGTTTGAAGTGTATATGTATGTTTATACACAAACCTATGGATGTTTTTGGAGTTTTAGGTAGTTAATAGTATGATTCCTCAGGACTTTTTCAAACATTCTTACTGTTCTCTACCCCCCATCCCTTCTTAGTCTGTATTTATTTTCCTACATCTCCTTAACTACAGCCTCCGTTTTCCCCATTTCCCCCTTCGGATCCCATGTGCTCTGCTAGTCCTGTCTCTATTGTTCTCCCATCCCTGCGATGGTTCCTTTTACTTTCCTGGTTTCTGTAGTTACTGTAGGCTATGGATGCGCATAGAAAGCTTTGGAGCTAGGATTCTCATATGAGAGAGAACATGTGATCTTTGTCTTTCTGGGTTACCTTACTCAGTTCCTTCCTTACGTAGTATGATCTTTTCTAGTTCTGTTCATTTCCTGCGGGGGGGGGGGGAGGGAGGGAGTCCATGATATTCTCTCTCTCTCTCTCTCTCTCTCTCTCTCTCTCTCTCTCTCTCTTCCTCCCTCCCGTCCCCCTCCCTGTTGTAGGAATTCCTACAGCCAGTCGCCTTTAAGTTACCTGTCTACTTGGGCGTGGCCTCTTTTACTATTTATGCTGATGTAAAGCAGGCCCTTAGCCTCTTTTCCGCCTGAGGGATTTGGTTGCTGTTCTCCATTCCAGCAGAGGACTGTGATTTGTGAGTCTGTCCCTAAATAAATAACCCTCTATTAGTCTCAATTCTGAGCTAGGATGGGACTTCTTTTAAGTGTGCTTCTTCACCTCCCTTCCTCTTCTTACCTCCCTCCCCCCCCCGTCCCCGAGACAGTATCCTATTATATATCTCAGACTATCCTTACTCTGTAGATTAGGATGTTCATAAATGTTCATGAACTAATAGAGACCCACCTACCTCACCCCCGAGTGCTGGGATTAAAGGCACGCACTGCCACCCCTGGCATGGTTTCATTTTTCTTTCCAGTTTAATAGTATTCCATACTGTATCCGTATAAGATTTGTTAATTATGTGTGCCATTAAGAGCATCAGTGTGTCCCATCTACTAATTGTTTCAACAGACATGCCACAGAGTCATGAAGTTGGGGGAAATTGCTTTGTTCCATAGCTTATTCAGTTCTAATGCTTCATGTCTTCCATTTCCATTTGAGAGAGGGAAATTCAGCGCCGAAATTAACCAGACCATGGCAAAGACTGTAGTCAGACCAGAGGCCTTAAACCATGGTAGTGCATGCTGATGGCCAGAAGCAGAGAAAGGGGAGACTTGATCAGCAGATGGGTAGATGAGACCATGAAAGTGTTAGAACCAGGTTTCACGTATGCCTTCCTTACCTCTAAGGTACACTGCTGATACATTTCTAGAATTTCTGCTTTCAAAAATGGAATGTGTACTACAGCTGTGCCCTTCATTTCTAAGGTTAAATTCCTACATTTTAAATCCTCTTGATCTTTGTTTTTGTTTTCCTTCTCCTATGTCCTTTCTAAATGGATGCATCTGTACCCAATGCTAATCGTGCCTTTGATCTTTAATAAATTGTCATATCCATTTATCATTCCGAACAGCTTCCACTTTCAGTGCCAGGACTGTCAGTGCAATATGAGATCAGTAATTGCTAAGCATCCATCATTTCTGAAGTGATATGTCACTAAGATCTTGGCAATCCACAATAGTTCACTAACCTGAGTCTTGTTGAGTCAGAATTAATGTCAAGTGTTTTTCTTTGTTGTTTTTTTAAATGTAAAACTATTCAAAGGAAAAAAAAAACCTACTTTAAGCATTGAAATTTTACTAAGCCGTTTATGTAAGCAAACCGGTGTTGTCAGACCTAATTCTAAGCACTCTGAGCCTGACTAGCTGACAAATCAACCACGTATTATGGTTCTGTCATTAAGATGGAGCAAGAGTGATAGGTGAACCACAAGGGAACAGCCACATGGTAATTATTCTAGCTTCTTTTCTTTCTGGGCTAGAAATAGCTTGGGATGTAGCCAGCGGAGACCTGTTAAGAACCTCTTACTAGAGGCCACACATTCATAAAATACATCTGCTATTCCCTCACAGAATGCCTTTGGGTCCCCTTCTAATAGTGTGCACCTCCTACCAACATATACAATACAGGAGAAATGGAACTTAAACGGTGGGGTCCAAGTTGCACCCAACTTTTAAAATAGAATTCAATGTGGCCTGGAGTAACAAGACTGCTGAGTCAGTGAAGAAGCATATGCCATTGACCTCTGTGGGTCAGCTAGCCTTTCTCTGAGCACTTGAGGCCCTACTTCTGGGCTTTTTGTACTGGCATTCTATGAGGTGGCCTCTGAGACACTCCAGTTGAGTGTGAGCTGATTTGCACCGGTTTAAGACTGCCCTTGGTTTGACTTGGAGAGGCAGAAGCAGCAGAAACAGCTGAATAGCTGGGTTTCTGAAATCTATTAGCAAAGTCCCACACTGGCTTTTGGAAGTACTTCCCAACCTGCACCCTTGCTGTTCCTGGGGACCATGTCGCGTTTGTTGATGTGCAGAACCTCTCAACACAGCTGACTGAACAAACAATGCAAGAACCTGAAGTAAGGGGGCTGTGACAAGTGCATGCATCAAAAGAGAGTCACAGAAAAGAACTCTCAAGCTGCCCTTTACTTCTCTTGTTCAGTTTCATGTACTGTCTATGAATCAGCCCAATGGAAAAACAATGAAAATCTCTTCAGTTCTAGTGACTAGGTACCTGTTAATATTGCACCTAAGTCAAGATAGTCTCAGTGAACAGTTTTACTATAAATTTGCCCAATCCTCTCCCAGAAATCAGTAAGGATGGCCCCGTAGTTCAGTTTTATTACTTGATATGATATGTTCAGAGGATGATAAATTAATAAGCCCAAGACAATGGTCATTTGGCTGGAAGATGTGATAGAAAAAAAATACAATGACTTTTTGAAAAGGATGTAAAGGCAGAACATTCTATTTTAGGAAAGAATATGGTTTATAAATGGAAGCACACAGAGTGCTCAGGGCATTTTAGTCTCTTTCTTTTCCATAGTTAAAGATTCTTGTAATCCACTGGACCGAGAGGGCTTCCAATCACCAGAAATTCAATTTGCTCAGTGTCCACATGTTCAGTGGCTGAACAGGTCTCACTGTCAGTGAAACACCAAGACCCTCACCTTTAATTGTAGCTGCATATTACCTGATGAATGAGAATTGTAAAAGGGGGACAGTCAATTTAGTCAATGTAGATTCAGACCCCTGACTTGAGCAATCTCATCTGGCTATCTTCATCAGTAGCCAAAGTGGGATAATTGTCGTGCTTTCAAATTAATACATGACAACTGCATGCAACACAGCTTAAGCAGTGGACATGCATTTAAATTTTTTTGGGGGGGGATTAGCTGATAAAGGGTAAAATTAACCCTAAATGAATCTGTGTTTTTTGCTATGGACTTTCTCCCGAACCTCAAATACAGTTTTATTTAAAAAATCTCTACACTTAACAGTAAGATGGCACGGCTGAGAAGTTGACCTAGGCATTAAATGTAGATGCTTTCATGCTGGGTGGGCATTGGTGGCCGTCTATAACTCCAGGTTTGAATGACAGGCGCTTCCCAGAACAAGTCGGCTAATGTTGCTATCCATATCCAGGAGCTCTGGGTTTGATTGAGAGCCCCTGCCTCAAACAGTTATATAGAAGAAAATCATTGGCTCTGGGTTTGATTGAGAGCCCCTGCCTCAAACAGTTTATCTAGAAGAGAATCACTGAGGAAGATTCTTGACGACAGCCTCAGGTTTTCACATGCATGCATCTTTATGGGTATGCACACCTTCATCAAAGTGCATATCAGCATGTACACCACATGTATACACATACACAAAGAAAAGCAAAAAATAACCTGGGGTAACTTATTAAAATATGCATAAATGCATATACGTACAAGTGTTCAAAGTTAAGAACGATAATAGAAGGTTGGTAGGAAAATTATTCAATTTAATATTTGCTCTGATCTGTAGTATACCAGAGGAAGTGGTCTGTGTGACTGGGACTACAGAAAGGTGCTGTCTATTATAGCCTTGCAAGCAAGCAAGCATTAAGGATGCACTGATAGTGAAACTAGCTCAAAACTATGAACCTGTATATTAATCATAAAGAAATGGAAAGAATTAGATGTTTAAGCCTGGTCTACACATCCTGGCAGAAAGAGCTGTTAAATTATTTAGTTCCCTTCACCACTCATATTTTCTCCCCTAAGCTCAAACTAAAAAAAAAAGATTGGTATAGTTTTGCATAAATATGAATGTGACTGTGCCTATTGTCGGATGTCATGGATATTATGAACTTATTGTTCTTTTCTATTGGGTCAATAAACAGTTTAGGTTAGTCTTGCTTGCCTGGTTCTTCTGCTACACTAACCACCACAGTTACTACAAAAGACTTCCTCTTGGTTTGAGAGCTGGCAGTTAGTTCATCTCCACTCATGAGGAATCCGCACAGCCAGAACAGGAGAGAACTGTCTCCAGTTTCAAAGCCATTCCTAGGAGAGATCCCCAGAAGTTGCCGGGTCCAGTGCGCTTTTTATATTCAAGAAGAGTAGAATTTTATAACATTAATTGAATTTACCAATATAAGAAGCAGTACAGTAGACATGGAACCGGAAGTTAAGATTTTCTCAGTCTCATTTGGAGAAAACTCTCCTAATTTTATAGAATTGTAGTAGTATTCTAAGGCTTGAAATAAGTGTTCAGGGGAAGAAACAGTATGCGTGAGAAAGAACTAGCATGAATTTTGTTGACCTCTTGAGTCATTTCTTTGGGACACCTGAATAAAAATAAATATGTAAACATAATTCTTCGGCAATGAGATGGCTGATTTAATGTGTCATCTTGTTTGAGTCATCAATGTCTAGCTATATCATCAAACACCGTTTATGGAGTGTCTATGACAATGTTGTTGACGGATGTGAATGTTGAATTGGTAGACCGAGGTGAAAGGATTGCCTTCCTTGCTTGAGAGGTTCAAATTCAGTGAACCCAAGGCTTGTCTAGAACAAAGACTGGCCTTCATGTGGTAGGAACATCCTGCTTCCCAACTGTTTGAGTGTGGCTTCCTTCAGGCTTCTTGATTCAAACTGAAAGTGAAATATTTTCTTTGACACCGTCCCCGTCCACTTGTATACTGGAATTTAAATGGTAGGTCTCTTGTGTCTTAATCCTTCAGATGGAAACAAGAGATTCGAGGTCTCACGCACACTGCCATCTTGCTTCCTGCATGTCTTGTGAGCCTTCATAACCACCTCAAGTAGCCTCACTCGTTCCCCTCTCCCTCCAGGCATGTAACATGAGAGCCGGCTTGTTTGTGGGTTTCTGTCCCACCCGGTACCCCACAGCAGGCAAGTTCCAAAGAAAATCACACAGAGTCTACATTAGGGTATAAACTGATTGGCCCATTAGGTCAGGTTACTTATTAGCTCTTATAACTTATATTATCCCATTATCCTTATCTACATTAGCCACATGGCTCCGTACCTTTCTCAGCTGGGCAAGTTACATGCTGCCTCTTCGGTGGTCTGTACAGGAATGGAGGAGGGAGCTTCCAGCTTCCCAGAATTCTCCTGTTCTCTTTGCTCCACCTCTACTTCCTGTCTGGTTTTCCCGCCTATACTTCCTGCCTGGCCAATCAGCATTTATTTAACATATGATTGACAGAATGCAGACAATTCTCCCACACCACAGGCAGAACTTGGACCGATACAGTTAGATTCGAGAATATTGTAATGTTTCAGTTTTCACATTTCTGCCCCAGCATTAGCTTCTTTTTCTGAAAGCGCAACAATAAAGATTTTACAAGGAACCCACTTTGCTCTGCTCAGGCAACTGTGTTAAACTGTTTTGTCCCTATTTATCTTTTTATAATTGGTAGTCCATAACCCTACCTCTTAAAAGACAGTTTTAATACAGGATTTTATAATTTCTACCACATGTGAGATGAGAATTGTGCAGAAACTCACAGTAATGAATTAAAATCATACTAATATGACTGCTAGATCTATAAATAGACATCTGTTTTCATTTGTAGCTGAACACAGATGTGCTGTGCTGTGTTTGCCAATGACCTGATTGGTTCAGGATAATAAATTGCTAAGATATCCAAAGGAATATGTTCTTTGCCGTGCAAACATCTAATAGGAGGAAGATAACAAGAATGGAACATGCAGAACATCAATTATCCTCTGATATAATACAATCTTCAGGGTCACCTCCTTAGGTACAGAAAAGCCAAAGACATCCCTTTCCTTTAAGGAAGCCGCACAGCTCCATTTAATGCTCGGTCATTTGGCAAACACATAGGTTAATATCTTTCAAGTGAAAAGGTAAGGTGAAGGAGAAGGAGTTGCTGTGAATTCAGCAGCGAACTTTCAGGCCTTGTCTCCTTTGCAGAGCTAGCGTAGTGGATACATGAAAACCAAGGTAAAGAATGGAGGAGAAACAGAAACGCGTGCAGAGAATTGCGTAGGATTTCTGCACACTCGAGTGCACGGCCATCTGAACTCAGAGAGCCTAAGTGTGTGTCTGGAATGGAAGAAAGGTGGAGTGCGTCACTCAGGTCACCTGTGGGGAAGGTCTACAATAATGGTGATTTTCATTCCTGCTCCTGTGGTCCCCTAGCCTGATTTTGCCTTCAGTTTTATACTCAGCTACATAACCACTATTTTATTACCATCTAAATATATATATATTATATATATATATATACATATATACATACACACACATATATACACACACACTTCAGATTTAACCTACACAATACTGAAAGTGTCTCCATGCCCACTCATCCCCGTGATTTTTCCAACAGCTAGCAAATTTACATCTCCGTTTCCGCGGGTGTGGAAATGAGCTTTCGTTAATTCTTTCACGTCCCATACTCAGTCTATCAGATAGTTTTGTTTCCAGATGTTTCTAAAATGTAGTCACTTTTCCATCTGTTTCTACCTGATTCAAAAGGAAAGCATACTGACATGTCAGCCAAGACAACCCAGCGGTCACGGTTATTCTTGCTAGACTTTGACTATCGGTAAAAATAAGAGAGAACTGAATAGAACTGAAATCCACCTGTATCACACACAGGGTTGTGTGCCAGAGAGGGGTGGCAAGCAATTTCAGAGTTTAGAACTAACTGCCCAGTTCACCTAGACGACAGTCTAAAATGCACGAGTGATAACCCAGTAAGCAAATGAGGCACAGATTGTTTAAAGTCCCGCAAATGGAATTAGCAGGGCAATGAAGTTGAAAATGCTTAATTCTACTTTAGATACCCAGGAAAGATCTCTTTGATGAGGTGACAATTGGGTGGGGGCCTACTGAAAAAAAAGCCCTGCCTGGTAGACTGTGTGGGCAGAGACTGTTGACTAAGTACCGACTGATGCAAGGCCTAGAAGGAGAATGCTCGTCATGTGTGGTCGTGAACAAGGAGGTTGGTGTGCCAGTGGGAAGCAAGGCACGTGACGCTGTCACTGACCCGGGTTAGGTGGGGTTCATAAATCTGAACTAGCTCTTCAGTTTTACTCAGATGGCAGAGGGAAGTGATTTTAACCAAGGGGGCGACAAAGTTAATTTGCCAGTAAAAGCAAGGATTATTGCCTGAGCTGAACAGACATTTCTCTGATGCCATTTCCCTTTCAGAATTAAAACTAGTCTTCGAGTTGACCTGGGTTTATACTAATTATCTGCAGAATTTTCCCTGCCGGAGCTCTTCCTTTAAGTTCGTGGCAAGTTCAGCCCATGCCAGCTGAAATTCAGTGGTAAACTATGTCTGGCCTGAGGAGGGCAACATTTGACCAAGTCATTGGAATAATAAGAAATATAGAGAATACTTAAAAAGAATTACTCTTCCTGGTTTAGAATAACCTTAAAAGGTCAGACTGTTTAATTGGCCTTTACTTTTGGGTAGTTTATTCACTGAAGGTATTTGTAGCATTTAATTTGTTTGGTTTCAAAACCATACAAGTTAATGGAGTTTATAGTGAAAATGAAATCCATAGAAATATCAATAATATCAAAATATTTTACATCTTAATAATTATCTATGTCTGAATAATTACCTTTACTATCTTAATGACAATAATAAAGTTCATCTGTTTCTGTGGCAGTCATGTATTTTCTTATCATGAAGTTTCTAATGATAAACTGGAAAAATTTGTATTTTGACAGTGATTTTGACTCTCAAACATATTTTAATTTGCATGTACTTTTCATACTTGAGTATCTCAAGCTATTGTACTCTTGCAGAATAACACAGTAGAACTGTATTGAAACTCAGTAGGACTAAACTACAGCTTCTCGCTAGATGATTATCCAATTCCATTTACTCAAGCAAAGTCCTGATATCAGGTGATTTCTTCTCCAGTGGTGATATTTCCCACAAGTCAACCCTTTTCATACTCTGCCACATGCCACTGATGGCTTTGGGAGAATTCCCACACAGTATCTTCATGACCTTTTATTTTATTTTATTTTTTGCAGTTACTTGAATTTTTAAAGAGGATCTTGGTAGTCCATTATCTACTGACCCCATGGAATGGGTTTTTAATGGGGAATATTCTCCATTGTGGACTATTTGGAATTAAATCATTTCTCATTTCCCTAAATCATAACTCATGGAGCACCTTTAAAGAGATGACCTACACTGCTTCAGATGGAAATCTTAAGCTATACGTCTGTGAAATAAATCTGTCTCACAAAAAGTTATACGGTAACTTTTGAATATGGGCACTCCAAAGTTTTAATCCCTGATTATACTTAAAATGTCTTTTTAGCTCCCTCTTAAGGGTTATATGACGTGGTCCTGAGGACAAAGTATACTGATTAATTGTGATCAGACTAATTACTATTTACATTCCACTTTCCTCTTACAGTTGCTTTAGAAGGAGAAGCTAATTAATAGATGGGATGCTAATATTTTATATTCAGAGGATTCAGTGCACTGGGGGTTGTTCTCCACATTTACAGTGCTTCTTCAGCGTTTCTATTAGGACAACGAGCAGGTATTTACCACATCTGTTCCAGTACAAGCATGGAGACAGTGTTTTCACATCACGAGTTTTTGCTACAGCCTGTAAAAAATGGGGAAAAAAAGCCGCTTTCTTTAGTCAAGACCATTTGCTACCTCGGATAAATGTATTGTCAAAGTAAAATAAACACTTGTGAAAAACAAGTAGAATGCTTTGCAAAAACAGGCACACCATTTTAGGGCTTACGTTTTCACCAGTTCATCAGAGTTTTAAGAAAGTGGCGGGAAATTCTTTGCATAAGGAAAGAACTATTTCTAGGGCCAAATGGAAACTTTCAATTTCATAATTCAATTATTATATTAAATATTATTATTATGATTATCTGGTTGTTTCTTCTTTCTAATTGACCATTCCATGACTCTTTAATAAGATTGGTATTCCCAACTTTAGGGAGAACACACACTAGCCTAATCCTTGGATCTCAGAAGTATCTATTGTGACCAACTTTTTGGTCTTGTTATCCCATATTTGTAGTGTTTTAAAAATATTTTCCGTGTTTCAGGAGGTCCCACTTATTGTCACTCTCAGTGTCTGTGCTACTGGGGTTATATTTAGGAAGTGGTCTCCTGTACCAATGTGTCCAAGTGTATTTCTACTTTCTCTTCTATGAAGTTCAGTGTGATTGGTTTTTGTTGAGGTCTTTGATCCATTTGGACTTGAGTTTTGTGCATGGCTATAGAGATAGATCTATTTGTATTCTTTTACATGTTAATATCCTGAAACTGAGAAGTTTCTGTAAAGCAAAGGACATGGTTAATAAGACAAAATGGTAGCCTACAGAATGGGAAAAGATCTTTACCAATCCCACATTAGACATACATAAAACATTAAAGAACTCAAGAAATTTTAAATCAAAAGAACAAATAATCCAATAAAAAATGATGTACAGACTGTTGTTTGTACTGTCCTGCCCAGTTCCCGCAGTCGTTAAGTCCCAAAGAAATCACACAGAGGTCTACATTAATCATAAACGGATTGGCCCATTAGCTCAGGCTTCTTATTAATTTTTATAACTTACATTAGCCTATTATTCTTATCTGTGTTAGCCACATGACTCAGTACCTTTTTCAGTGGTGTAGTCACACTTTGCTTCTTCTGTGTCTGGACAGGACTACAGAGGGAGCCTCCCTCTTTCCAGATTTCTCCTGTTCTTATTGACCCGCCTCTACTTCCTGTCTGGTTGTCCCGCCTATACTTCCTGTCTGGCTACTGGCCAATCAGCATTTATTTAAAGCATAATTGACAGAATATAAACAATTGTCCCACACCAACAGACCTAAACAGAGAACTCTCAGTAGATGAATCTGAAATGGCTAAAAGACACTTAAGAAAATGCTCAACATCCTTAGTCATCAGAGAAATGCAAATCAAAACAACTCTGAGATTGCATCTTTTACCTGTCAGAATGGCCAAGATCAAAAACACTGATGACGACTTATGCTGGAGAAGTTGTGGGGTAAGGGGAACATTCCTTCATTACTGATGGGAGTGCAAACTTGTTCAGGTGCTTTGGAAATCAGTATGGGGATTTCTCAGAAAATTAGGACACAATCTACCCCAAGACTCAGTAATACCACTTTTGGGTATATACCCAAAGGATGCTCAGTCATACCACAAGGACATGTGCTAGATGACAAAGAGGACCCTAAGAGAGACATACATGATCTATATAGGAAGGTGATAAAGATAAGATGTCCTGTGTAAATTAGGATTGTGGGGGTCATGGGAGAGGGTAGAAGGGGAGAGGGGTGGAAGAAGGCGAGTGAAGACAAATGTATAGCTCAATAAAACAATAGAAAATATTTTATGTTTTTTATTTTCCTATTTCCTTGTACTTTGGGTAATCATTGTATAGTTCCTTAATTTTAGCATCTTAAAGTTAACCTTAGATCCTTGGTTTTAAAATTATTATTATTTTCTCAAATATTTCTTTTAACTAAACGTTCCCATCTAAGCAGAGGCTTAGATCTGGTATTTTCAGGAGAACTGAGTGCAAAATTAGTTTCCTATTATCCTCATGATTATCTATTTGGCTCATGGTTATTTAGAATTATTAATGTTTTTCAATTTGAAAATATTGAGAAACTTTATGATTATCATTATATTCATATCAAATTTAGCTCCATTCTGATCAGAGCAAATATAAAATACAAAATATCAATTTTAACAAGTGTAATAGACCTTTTTATGATGCACTGTTTGCTGTGCCCCAGAGGCACAGGCGCTGCCTACACTCTCCCACTGCGTGGTGCTCTAGTGTACTAGTTTAGGACAAAGAGCCCACAAATGTAATTGGAAATTTCTCAGTAACTAATCTCTTGGATTCTGTTTGTTAGTGGGTAAAAGGTATGACAATCTCCAGCTACAGATGTAGGTTCCATTGAATCACATCTTCCATCTGAATCAGCTCTCTGTTTATGGAGGCTCTCTTGTTAAGTGTATGCACATCCATTATATTAATATTTTTGAGGAACCAATCCTTTTAATGTTGAGAAACATCCTTCTTCATTGCTAGAAAGATTCTTCTTTCTTACATGACATTTTAATTCCATTTGAGTTCCTCTGCATTATATTTAATTCTGACCTTTGTCTCACATATTCATGTCTTAAATATATTACATATGTGCATATGTACGTAGGCATGTCCTTGGAGGAAGTATGTGGCTGTTGGGACAAGCTGTGCTCAGTATGGTACATAGTTTTTCCTTCTGCTGCCTCCAGGTCAAGATGTAACACTCTCAGCTCCTTCTCCAGCACTGTGTCTGCCTGCACATCTTCATACTTCTTGCCATGATGATAATGAACTAAATCTCTGAAACTGTAAGCCAGCCCCAATTAAATGTTTTTTTTTTTATAAGAATTTTGTGGTCATGGTGTCTCTTCATAGAAGCAGAAACCCTTACTAAGGTAGTTCTTTTGGTGGAGTTTTTTCCCTTTGATGAGTATGTAGTGTCCTTCCTATTCCTTTTTGATAGGTTTGGTTTGAAGTCTATTTTGTCAGTTAATACCAGTTTATTTCTTGGGCCCATTTTCTTGGAATATCAGCATAATCCTCTTATACTGAGGTGATGTCTAGCCTTGTTAAGGGATGTTTCTTGGTTGCAGCAGAAGGATGGACCCTGCTTTTGCACCCATCCTATTAGTGCCTTTTTATTGGTGAATTGACACCATTGGCATTGAGAGTAATTAATGAACAGTGTTTGTTGGTTTCTGATATTTTGTTGTGGTAGTATGGTTTTCTCCCTGTCTTTTGATTTTCTGGTCTAAGATTAGTTATTCTTTGTGTTTCTTCAGTGTCATTAACCTTTTTAGGTTGAAGTTTTCCTTCTATCACCTTCTGTTGAGTTGGATTTGTAAACAGATACTTCTTAAATTTGGCTCATTGTGGAGTGTTTTTCTTTCTGCATCCATTGTTATTGAGTGCTTTGAGTACAGTAGTGTGGGCTGGCATCTGTGGCCTCTTAGAGTCTGTAAAACATCTATCCTGGCCCTTCTGGCTTTTAAAATCTCCATTGAGAAATCAGGTGTTATTCTAATAGGTCTGCCTTTTTATCTTAGTCAGTCTTTTTCCTCTTCAGCTTTTAATATCCCTTCTTTAGTATGGACACTTAGTTTTTTGATTGTTATGTGTCATAATGAATTTATTTTTAGGTGGTGGTAGTGCATACCTTTAATTCCAGCAGTTGGATGGCAGAGGCAGGTGTATCTCTGTGAGTTTGAGGCCAGCCTGGCCTATAGAGTGAGTTCCAGGACAGTTAGAGTTATACAGAGAAACCCTGTCTTGAACCCCCCCCAAAAAATCCCCCAAACCCAAACAACCCCTTCCAATACCCAGACTACTGTAGTTATCTTTTAAATTTTTTTAGCCATTTTATTATCAGCATCTTTATTTTTAAATTATTTTATTACTTAGTACTTATTTTATTATTTATGCACACAAAACATGTGTGATATGTGTGGGCACCTACACAACCAGAAAATGACTTAGGAGCTCCCAGAGCTGGAGCCACAGGTGGATGCCTGCCAGCTGACGTGGGTACTGTGAGCTGAACTGGGTCTTCTGTAAGAGCAGGACACACCCTTAACTATTGAGCCACCTCTGCGGTCCCCGTCCCTTCATTCTTATGTTGAACTAAATGTTGTTGCTATGGGAAGGTTTCAATAAAGCAGACATGTTTTCTTCTTGCTTTAATTTGAAGTTTGTGTCATAATATTAGTGCATATAAAGCCTTCCAGATTTGGGAATGCCTTATTTTACATGTACTCTACATAATTTCCCATGCATATTTCATGAGTGTTTAACTTATGATTCACAAATGGATGTATTTAAAGTATGAGACATTGAAATTACCAACTCTCCTTTGTTGTTCCTTTACTTCATATTTTTAAGCGTGTCTTATTCTTGTGTGTGTTTGTATGCACACCTCACATGTATACACCTGTGCAAGTCAAAGGACAACTTTCTGGAGCGGGTGCTCTCCTTCTTTCATAGGTTCTAGATGTCAGTCAGGGCATCAGGCAGCACAGCAAGGGCTTTTGTCAGCTGACTTATCTCACTGACCTTTAGTCATTTGTAAAATGACAAAATTCAGTGTTTTATTTTAATTTGTTATGTCAACAAAGAAAAGGAAATTAAATTTTTCCTGAGATAAAGGACAATGAAAGTGCAGCATGTAAAAGCCAGTGGGAAGGAGGCAGGGCAGCTGCAAAGAGACCCTTTACAACAGTGAGTGCTACGTCAAAGAAGAAGGAAAGAGAACCCAACAAAGGCCTAGTGCTATAGTTAGAGGATCTAAGAAAACAAAGAAGAGAAACATAGGAAAGTCCTCTGATGGTCCTGAGGGTGAGCCCTGGGATGACGTGATGTGGGTGATGTGAGTGAGTGTGAGCTAACCTGAAGAGGCTGATGCTCCTGAGGGTGAGCCCCGGTGTGTGTGTGTGTGTGTGTGTGTGTGTGTGTGTGTGTGTGTGTGTGATGTGGGCGAGTGTGAGCCAGCAGAGGCTGATGCTCCTGAGGGTGAGCCCTGGGGTGTGTGATGTGAGTGTGTGTGTGTATGTGTGTGTGTGTGTGTGTGTGTGTGTGTGTGTGTGTGTGAGAGAGAGAGAGAGAGAGAGAGAGAGAGAGAGAGGTGAGTGAGTGTGAGCCAGCAGAGGTTGATGCTCCTGAGGGTGAGCCCCAGAGGATGATGTTCATGCCCTGACATAAGGAGCAGATTAGAAATTCATTCTTGAGAGCTGTTGGTTCTGTGAGCGCCTCATGGGTCCTGCTGCAATTCCAGCATTCTTCTCCAACCTGGCTTCTCCCATGATAACCTGTATTTCTCTTCTGCCTTACAATCTATGACATGAATCAAGACATTCATGTCTCAAACCTGCCCCTAATTTCACAACAAATTTGAAAAAAGTTAAGAATGACAACAGATAAAATAGAGGAAACTATTACAAGGATTGCAGAGAGAAAGAACTGTGCTTTTGGAATAAAAATAACCCCTGCCAAAATGTTAAATAGACTGAGCAGAAAAAAAATCTCGTGATTCAGAAATGCAAAGCAGAGATGTTACATGACCCAGCAGAAATGCAGAGCAACATATGATGCTATTATCAACAGCTATGTGCTAAATCCGGATGAGCGAATAAATTCCTAGACAATTCAAATATGCAAAGATCGATTTAGGAATAAGCAGGAGAACTGCACAGATCATTGATAAATAAAGAGGAACGTGGGAAGATGAACCTGTGGGTAAGGTACTGGCTTCAGAAGTATGTGAACCAAGTTCACATCCTGAGCACTCATGTAAACAGTGCTGGCTTCTTACGCACATGCATGCACACACACACACACACACACACACACACACACACTTGCATATTCACAAATAAATTAATAAATAATCTGTGTAAAGAGATGGGGACATTAACAGTGTTTCCAAAATACAAAAATCTGTGTCCTTACTGTTTCATCATTGAATACCAGCAACTGTTTTAAGAAGTCAATGTCAATTCTCAAACTTCCAATAAAACTGAACTTACATTTTATAACTCATTCTATAAAACCATTATTACTCCAATATAAAAATCAAAGACACTAATCAAAGGTACTAAAACAACAATGACAAAACCAAGCTAACATCTTTGCTGAACATCAAGAAGCAAAAACCTCAGCAAAATACAATACTATCACACAAACCAGAGCAGTGTGTGTGTGTTGTGTGTATGGTTTTTTTTGTGTGTTGTGTGTATGGTTTTTTGTGTGTGTTGTTGTTGTTGGGATCTAACCCTGGGCCATGTATATGGTAGGCAAATGTTATATCACTGAACTATATCCCCATTCCTATAAATCATGTTAAAGACCATAATCATTCGCCATGATCCAGTAGGGTTTATCCCAGTGATGAAAAGGTTGTTCAATATATGCAAGTCAATAAATTTGACGAATTACATTAACAGAATAAAGGCATGCAGCCTGCTCATTTCAATTGATAAACAAAAGATATTTGACAAGATTCAGCATTCCTTCATAAAAACTCTTAGGTCGTTAGGATAGTGTGGATATGAGAACACAGGCTGAGCCTTCTATGGCAGAGACACACCTAATGGTCTCACAGAGTAGGAAAGTTTGAAAGCTTTTCCTTTGAGGTCAGGAGAAGACAGCGGTACTCACTGTCTCCACATCCATTCGACACAGAACTACAGTCCTAGTCAGAGCATCTAGGCAAGAAAGACATGAAGGCACCTACAACAAAAGGGAACAAATTAAATTGTTTGCAGCTGACATAAACTTAGGTACAGAAAACCATAAAGACACAAAGGGATATATAAAATTTCAATACTTTGCATGATACAATATCAATATGCCAAATCAGCATTGCTTCTATATACTAATAGTAAAACGTATGAATGAGATTCTATTCATATTGGCTACATTGACTAAGCAAGCAAACAAAAGGACTGGAGTGGAAGACGTCCAAGGTGAACTCTTTACTCATTACTGACTCATTCCTTCCACCTGACCTTGTTAAGGGGTGGACTATTCAGGTTAAGTATGGTAGACACTGACAAAATTAACGTGTATGGCCTTCCCGGTTGGAGAAACATTAGAATATTCTAGAGGGTGGGACTCGTTGAGGAAGAATGCATTCATTATGTACAGAGCTGGTCTTGGTAGCCTTCACCACTGGCTAAGTCGTGGACCATTATGTCAAATCTGCATTTTCAAGAGAAGGTGTGGGCTTTGTGTGTGTGTGTTTGAAACTTCCTTACAATTAAAGTATCTATAAGGTTACATTAAACATGCTTAAATTAATGCATAGAGACCCATTTGCTTGTTTGTTTGTTTCTGGTCTTTGTTCTTTTTCCAT
This sequence comes from Myodes glareolus, assembly GCF_982192425.1. Lineage (NCBI taxonomy): Eukaryota > Metazoa > Chordata > Mammalia > Rodentia > Cricetidae > Myodes > Myodes glareolus. Next base: position 46,924,678 of record NC_142026.1, on the reverse strand, counting down.
TTGTCAATTCATTCTTGCTCATGTAAAATGTCTTTTCGTAGGAATCTACTGAGAAGAATAAGAGCAGCTCCGTCGCCACAAGAAATCCAATTAGGTCAAATCAAACCAAATCAAAATGCTCATTCTTTTATTAAGTAAGGCGCTCTCTGGTGGCCGAGCACATGGTCAGGGAGACAGGACAGCAAGGAGCCCATGCAGATCAGAAAACCATGTGTTCTTCCTCTAGGATGCTCCTTAAATACCCTGTGGGACTGACCCTGAACTCCCACCCCCAGGGAGGGGTCAGGGCCTGGCATGCTGGGATTTGGAGTCTAGAGCAAAGCAACTTCCAGGCTAGGGGCTGGGGCTATGTCCCCAACTTAACATCTACCAAGTGGTCTACCAAGACCCCACTTTTATGCTTTTGACCCACATTTCATATTTCCCACAGACCTGTTGGAATTCTCCTGCATATCTTTGGCATCTATGAAATCTATATTTATGGTTTATAGACCACCACATAGCTTATTTTTATCATCCTTGTGCAATAATAATTGAGCTTCAGTCCCTAGGATCCTTTAGTTATCTCTTCTATAGATTTTTCAATACTTATTCACTAATGTATGATTGGTATTCATTATGAGTTTTCTTAAAGTATGACACCTTAGGAATGCTGAGAGGGAGAAAAATAGTCTTCCCCAAGGAAGAGCACACTAACTGGTTACCCAGTACCAAATGGTCAGCCCTGAAAACATATAAGTAACATTATACAGAGACAGTTGTATATATAGCAGGTTGTATATATGAGTATACATGCACATGCATATATGTACATGGATGTAAACACAATTAGAGGAAAAAGAGTCATGAGTTCGAAAGAGATCAAGGAGCAGTATATGAGAAAGTTTTAAGGGATGGAATGGAAGACAAAATTTATATAATTAGATTATAATCTTGAAAATTAAAGAAATAGTTAGAAAAAACAACAAAAGGTAAAACTAAAGGAAATATCTTGATTTTGGAGAGATCACAGATTTATCTCACCTAGGTCCTTTATTTGATATACAAGAAACCTAAGGCTTACTCAGTTAATTGATTTAAAAATCCATATAGATTAAAACACAGCTTTTCTTTTCAAAGACACTCAGTAGGTTCAGAAAAAGATATTTTTCTCACCTGTAGCATAGTATCTCTCAATCCTGTTTCTTCCACTATGTTATCTCTTTGTCTTAGTGTAGCTGAAAGACCTGGGATTGTTGTCCCCCCCAATTCTGCTTTATGTGTATTGTACCTGTGGTGCCAGCAGAGGCAAGAAGAGGGCATCTGATTTCCTGGAACTGAAGTTACTGAGGGCTGTGAGCTGCCATGTGGGTGCTAGGACTAGAACCTGGGTGCTCTGGAAGAGCAGCCAATACTTTTAACCCCTGAGCCAGCTCCAGCTCTTGGGATTGGATTCTTTACATCCAAAGTCATAGGTACAATATTTTTACTCTTACAATTGGGAGTCTCTGACACTTTGTCCAGTCGCTTTAATTTGGCAATGGAGAGGCAGTGAGTCAGCCTAACTCGGTTATTCCAGCATTTGATTTTGTCCACCTATTCCGCTTTATGACCCTTACAGTCTGGAAGGAATTACAATTATGGAAGGACAGACGGCATGTGCTCACTCATCCGAACCTGTCTTCACCCCTTAAAGTCTTCAGCAGAACTAAATTTTATTAACCAAACCACAGCCTTGCTACAGTAGAGATAAGTTCTCTGCTGCTACGTGCTTGCCTGTGGAATACAGTCATTGCACCAGAGGATGGCATCTTAAATACATTTTTTCAGGCGCCACATTTAGACAGAACTAGAAATCTTTACAGATAAGAAAATTATGTGCTCCTATTCCAGAGCATCCAGATGAGTGACATTTCTCAGGCTCTTAGCTCATTTAAGTTATTTGTAGCTTTTTTTGTCCAGAGCCTAGTATGAAACCCTCACCACTGATTTTATGAAATAAAATAGCATTCATGATCATCTTAAATTGTTAAAGAGCCTAGATACTGTATAAGTAAATTCAATGCAACTAATTTTAACACATAAGAATGAAAAAAATCCTGAAAAAAATACTATACAATGAAAGTATGAAAATAAGCTCTAAGTTCTTAGCAAAATTTCTAGGTTTTGCCAGATTATTCATAATTGAAATTTGGTAATTCTGTTATGTGATAACAAGTTTCCTAAGAAATTATGATATTGAATTTCATATCACTATATTATACTTAAAACAAGTGAAAATAGATAATCACTAGACTGGAATGGTGCTGCAGGAGTATCTTCTGCTGCTTCAGCCAATAGCCGCTGAATTCGAATTTCCATCCTGCCCAGCCCCCCAGCTGCTTAGCCCCAAAGAAAATGACACAGAAGACTCCGTAAGTTATAATGCTGATTAACCTATTAGATCAGGCTTCTTACTGGCTAACTCTCACATCTTGATTAACCCTTTTTTTGATCTATGTTAGCCATGTGGCTCAGTACCTTTTTCAGTGGGGCAGCTTATATCCTGCTGCTTCGTTGGTCTGGGCAGGAGTGGGAGGAATCAGCTTCCTCCTCCCCAGAATTCTCCTGCCCTCCTTGTATCATTTCCACTTCCTGTCTGGTTTTCCCACCTACACCTCCTGCCTTGCCAATCAGCGTTTATTTAAAACATGACTGACAGAATACAGACAATTCTCCCGCACCAGAATGGTATTTGAAGATACGTTATTTTTCTCTGTATAAGGAAATCCTGCATTTGTACTTTTTATTACCTAATATTTATTTCCTCCATTAATATTTAGCCACAGAGTCTGTCATTTTGGTTCCAGTTAAGATAAAGGATATAAACGTGTTACTAACTTAATGACATACATTTTCATCATTGTCATAAAGGGTCAGGAAGTAAAACATTGTATCCAACTTATTTTACATCGATCTCCACCACAGTTCTCTCTGTATATTCTCGACTCATTAGTTCTCTGGGTTATGACATCTGGCATTTTCTATCTCAAAAGCCTCTGTTTTCATGTCCGCACAGCTTTCCTCTAAAGGAAGACACTGGACCAAGCGTAATGTTTTATTTAAACAGTAAGTACATTTTCCTTTTGTTCTGCTCACTACGAGGGCTGGTCTCTGAAACACGATTATTTTAGTATAGATCTGTGGCTATTGTACTTTGGTGCACATTAGAGTCACCTGAGAGGGTTTTTACAAAGCCTGAAGTCAAGGCATAGTCAAATGAAATCTGGAAGTGGAATTTAGACACTGTTATTATTTAAAAAACTCAAAGTGCAACCAAGTTTGGAAACAAAATGGAAGAAATGGAAGGAGAGTGTGAAATGTTAGGATAAAGGCAGGCCCAATTTCTAAGATAATAATAATTATCTTGTTATGAGGTGGGAGTCTCACATTATTGTCCAGGTTGGCATCAAACTGCTGGGCCCAGGCAGCTCTGTATCCTTCATACTCCTACCTGAGCCTCTGCTTCAGTGGCTCTCAGCCTTCCTATGCTACAACCCATAACATACCACCCATACAGCACCTCATGTTGTGGTGACCCCAACTGTAACATTAGTTTCATTGCTACTTCACAAATGTAATTTTGCTACTGTTATGAATTGTAATGTAAATATTTTTAGAGATGGAGGTTGCCAAAGGGGTCGCCACTCACAGATGAGAACAATCGCTCTAGCATGTACCTCTGTACTCATAGTAAATTATTATTTTAACTGTACAAATTTATAGGGTACTATATGACAACTTGATAGATGTGTGTAGTGTTTAATAATTAAACTAGTAGCATTACTGTTCATATTTCCATGAACAATTGAACAGTTAATACTTAATGATTGTATATGTGTACAGATTCCCCTTTGATATTTTAATACATGTATACAGTACGTATAGATCAGAGCAGTTGATTTTGCTCTTTCCTTGTTCGCACATTGTTGGTCTTGACTCCCGTGCTACCAGCGTTCTCTTCAGAGTGCCCTTCCCTTCAACTGATTTAGTGTTTCTGACAGTAGACTAAGTTAAAACAGGAGAAATATTTCCTGATGTTGGTCTGGCAAAATTTTCTGGAGGACACCCCAAAGCACAGGAAATAAAAAAATACTCAAATGTGACTACAACAAAGTCCTCTCCTGCCAGCAAATAAACCCATGGAACAAGAGACACTATCAACACTGGAGATGCTGATTTTATAAAGGATTGGCAGAGTACATAAAATCTCAAAAATATCATCGACATTTAAAAAATACTCCAGTTAACATAGGAGAGAAAGATATAATATGACCGAGTGGGAAAAGGTAGCTAGGACATGACACATGCCTCCAAACCTAGCATTCTAGGTGCTGAGGCAGGAGGATCATGAGGCTGAGAATACCCTAGGCTACAAAGTCAGAAACCATATCAAACAAATGAAAACAGAAGGACAAAAGACAACAAGTACTGACAAAGATGTGAGAAGGGAAATTTGCTCATTGTTGGAATTGTATAATATTTTCAAAGGCAAAACACAAAATCCTATGAATAGGCTCAAGATAGCAGTTACAAATGCCATGTGACCTGATGTCCTAAGTACTGGGCATGTACTCAAGAGAAGTGGAACCAGCATGCTAAAGAACTACAGGCCCTAGTGTGTGTGTGCACGTGCACGCACATGCACACTTGTATGTGTGTGTTATGGCATTGGTCACAATAGCTACAAACAGAAATTATCTAGCTTTTTTATTTTTAGTGAATAGATAAGAAAGTGTGGTCTATCCATCTATCTATCTATCTATCTATCTATCTATCTATCTATCTATCTATCTATCTATGAATACTATGGAGCCATGAAAAGAATCTTACCATATGCAATATTAAGAGAACTGAAGATAACTCTGTCATATGAAAAAGTCAATAATGGACAGACTGTGCAATTGTTGTGACATGCACAACCTAAAGCAATTGTCTTCACACCACTTGAAAATAGGATTATAGTTACTGTAGGATGGTAACCTTTGCGTTTTTCTCAGAAAGCAAGAGCAGAAGAGGTATGGTGGATTTGATGAACAGGTACTAAGTGAGCTACAGTTACCCAGGACTCAGATAAGCTACAGCCTTTAAAGTGACAGAAGGAAAGATTTAGAGTTGTACCAAAATGAAATGGTCAGTATTTGGGGAGATAAAATGTTGCACCCAACTCAATCACTGCACAATTTGATGTGTTATTGAAGAATCACATGCCACTGCACAAATGTATTCAAGTTTTATGTCGGTATGTATCAGTACAATCAATTAATGGAAAAAATTAATAAGCTAGAACACTTATGTCACTTTTTATGCATAAGTTTGGGGGGTAAGTTGTTCATGGTACTGTTTCCATCCTTATGACCATGGTGTAACTTATCATTAAATTCTGGATTCCACCAAAACTTTAGCTGATATATAAAGATTAGCTTACTTATTTTATCGTGACGTTTTGATTAGTGCTTTGCTCTTATGAATGCTCCTTTACTATGTGCAAACTCTACAGTATGTAGAAAAGCAGAAAGGATAGTATTACACTTAACCTCTTCTATACAAACTCCATTTTCATCAGTTTACCCCATGTAGATCTTGCTTTATTTATCTTAATACCCCCATCCTCATCAAATCCAGGTTATTTCTGATCCATCGCTGGTATCACCTAAGTTTATTTATAAGTAATGAATTATGTTCTCAACTTTTTTCCTAAACAATATTACATCTTCCAAAGTAGCAAAGTACATTTATCTGCAGTCCAACTTTTAAAACTCTCCCCTTAGTGAAAATCTTTGCATTTTTCTCAGTGGAATTTGTAGCTGATAATCTTTCAGCTCTTGGACCTTGTCCTCGGGTCATGACATGTTCTTCCCTTGCCTGGCTGCTGCAATGAACTTTTATTTTAGTGATGATATCAGCCTCAGTGTCCAGCATAGTCTGTCATTTATCCTCTTGTGGATTTAGCACAAGACTTCAGGATAATGCTCTGCAAGTTTGTTGAATATTGACTTTAAAATTGTATTGGGTTAATTACATTTAAAATAATATTTTAGAGCACTCCTTGAGGCTTTAAAATGTGCCTATTTTGTTTACATTTTAAAATATATTTCTAGGTCATAATCAGAGTAATCTTTCACTATAATTTTAATCTGTTACTTTGTTCTTTTCTAATATTGCTTGCATTTCTTATATTTCAAGTTTATTTACTTTGGAAATATCACCCAAATAATGTTTATCTTTTAAAAATTTCCCTAATTATTCTTCTCATGTTACTGTACCCATCTAATTCAGATTAATGGAGGGTTTTTTTTAATCTTAAATTGAAATGTAATTCATAGTCTAGAAAATGAACCTTTTAGGCTTGTCAAATTCAATACTTTCTCATATTAGTAAGTGTGTAATCACTAACACATCTAATTCTCAAATAATTGAATCAATCTAAATTGAAGCCTGTGCCCACAATTAGACAGTCTCTATCTTTAACGTTTAAGGATCCTTTGAATAAATCATTTGCCCACTTCTTAATCTTGTTATTTGTTTGTTATCATGCAATGCACTTCAAAAATGCATCCCTTGTCAGATCTATAATTCAACAGTGCTTTCCCCCATTGAATATAGTTTTATTTTTGTATAGTTTAACATTAATCCTAATATATTACATTAATTATATTTTACAATGTGCAGTTTCCCCCTTCTGCTTCCGATGCTTTGGAATGGGACGCCATAGCTAAGCCTCTATCACCCAGTTTACAGTAACGGAGTTGTGTGTTTTCCTTCTAGCTGTTTATTCTACCTATTTATCTCTTATGCCAAAGCCTTCAGACTAGTTTAGCTAATTCCTTTCTATGGATTGCGAGACGTCGGATTTCTCTCTGCAGTGTGTAACTAACACTTTGCCTCCCACATTATTTACTCTGAGAACTGTTTGCTGCTTTGAAATGTCTGGACAGGCATCACAAATGAATTTTGTGGACTTCCAAGTTGGCTCTATTAATATTACATTCGTTTGTTCTCACAACACCAGTTAGAGATGAGGGAATCATGAAAACTTGTAGATTTTCAATCATTTTATGAAGTTGTTTTGATGATTTTGTTCTGCTACATTTCCACATATTAGAATTAAGTTAATTTTGGCAAAAAAGGTTTAATTGGGTTTTAAGTACTATGATATATATATATATATATGAAAATTATTAAAATTTTAGCAATACTGAATGGTCCAATCCATGAAAATGGGATGGCTTTGTGTATGTTGCTGCTTTAATTTCTATATGTAATTCATCTCAATGAGACTTTCAATTTTATTTTTATTGAAAATAGATTCTTTTCTCATATGATACATACTGATTATAATTTTTCTCCCTCTGGGTTATAATTACTCCCTCCCTCCCCTCCCCTCTGGACTGATTTCCTTTTTGTCAAACTTGTAAGCAGACTTGTAAGAGATTAACAGCCAAACGTGACACAATAAAGAATAATAAAATGAAGCAAAAACTTTCTTATCAAAGTTGGACACAGCAGCCCAACAGGAACCAGAATCCCAAGAACAGGGAATAGAGTCAGAGACCCACTTGTTTGCAGTCAGGAGTCCCATAAAAATACTAAGCTAATAGCTATAACATGTCTGCAGAGGACTTGGTGCAGGCCTACGGAGGCCCTGTGCTTGCCACTTCAGTCTCTGTGAGCCTGAATATGTGCCTTGCTTAGTTGATTTAGAGGGACTTGTTACCTTGATGTTCTCCATCCCCTTTGGGTGTTTATAATCTTTCTTCCTCCTCTTCTGCAGGACTTCCTGAGCTCTGAGTGAAGGGATTTGATGGAGACCTTCGATTTAGGCTTTTTCTTTACATAATGTCTGGTTGTGGGTCTCTGCATCTCTTCCCATCTGCTGCCAGAGGAAGCCTCTCTGATGATGACTGGACAAGGGACTGATCAATGAGTATACTAGAATATCTGTAGGAAGTCATTTTACCTCTCCCCTTTCCTTTCCTTCCCTTCTCTTCTCTCCTCTTTTCTTCTCTCTCTTCTCTCCTCTTTTCTTCTCTCTCTTCTCTCCTCTTTTCTTCTCTCTCTTCTCTCCTCTTTTCTTCTCTCTCTTCTCTCCTCTTCTCTTCTCTTCTCTTCTCTTCTCTTCTCTTCTCTTCTCTTCTCTTCTCTTCTCTCTCTCCTCTCCTCTCCTCTCCTCTCCTCTCCTCTCCTCTCCTCTCCTCTCCTCTCCTCTCCTCTCCTCTCCTCTCCTCCCCTCCCCTCCCCTCTTCTCTCCTCTTCTCTTCTCTCCTCTTTTCTTCTCTACTCTTCTCTTAATACAAGCAGTATTTGGTTTTCCCCTAGGTCTCTGGGCTATCTGGTCTCTGGTTCTTGATCAGCAATGAAGTAGCAGGTATGGGTTCCGTCTTGCAGAGTGGGCCTTAAATCAGACATTGGCTGGTTACTCCCACAATTTTTATGCTACCATCGCCCATTTTGCAAGAAGGACAGCATTATAGATTAAAGGTTTTGTGGCTGGGTTGATATTTACATTTATCCTTTGGTAGTCTGAATATATAGAACCTTGTGGTGAAGGTTCTCTGTAGGCACCAGCTTGACTTCTCCATGCTCAGTGAGTTGTGTGGGTGTTGTCTTCAGCAGTGGGACTTGCTGTCAGTTTGTGGAGAGCAACCTATTATCTTGGCAACAGCTTAGTTTGTTTGGGGTCTATGGGACTCCTTTGGCCAACCTGTTTCATCAATTGGATGAAGCCCACTCCTGGTACTGGAAGCTTCTCTTAGTGACAAGTGATGGCCAGTTGGGACTCTATCTCCCTAATTATTTGGAGATTTTATTAGGATTGTCTTAATATATTTTAGGAAGTTGCCAGTGTACAATGTTTCCATACCACCCCTCAATGTCGCTGAATACTGTTACTCTCTGGGTTTAGTTCCTCAACTCCATCTCCGTGCCCACTTGATGTCCCTGTTCCAGTTTCCCCCTGACCCCAATCCACCCATAAAATCTGTTCTGTTCTTTTCTTCTAAGGAGATCCATGTGTTTCCCTTAGTCTCTTCCTCTATACCTAACTTCTCTGGGTCTACTGATTGTAACTTGGTTATCATTTATTTACCATCCTGAGACACAACTGCTATGCAGAGAAAGAGCTCACTGAGAGTGACATGGGTTTTTGAAAACTTAAGGTCCACCTCCTGTGACATAGCTCCTTCAACAAGGGCATGCCTCCCAATCTTTCTCAGACAGTTCTATCAACTGGAAATGAAGTATTTGACCAAATAAGCCCACAGAGCCATTCTTGTTCAAACCACCACACTGAGTTACACATTCCAAAGAGACTTGAGTCCAGAGGAGAGAGGATGGTTTGCAGAGAAGTGAGCCTTGTGGTGAAGGTAGACGGAGATCGGAGAAGGATTCACCGTGGGACAGAATAGTCCATGTGGTTTTACAGGGGACAATGGAAATCAAAAATTAAGAGCTGGATAGAGTGATATAGGCACCAAACATGGGAAAATTAATGTGAAGAACTCCAAACTAATATATTAATCAGTCTTCATTTGGGGCTATTGAAATATCCCAGGAGTTTCCTTTCTTTGGCTTCTTCCCTAAGTCTTTCTCTTTACAACTGTCTTTTCTCCCTCTCTGGCCCCTTCTACCATCTCATTGCTTTTCCTGTTTCTCACTATGACTTATTCTTTCATAATTATATGGATAATTTGTCACTAAATCTCCATTAAAATGTATTTATTTTTACTTTACATGGAATGAGTGGTTTTCTTGCATGTTTGTCTACATACCATATGTGTGCAGTGCTTGTGGAGGCCAGGGGTGAGCATCCTGGGACTGCAGTTACAGACAGTTGTGAGCTACCGTGTGCCTGCTGGAAATTGAACCAGGGTTCCCAGAAAGAACAGCCAGTACTCTCAACCACCAAGATATCATTTCTTTAGCCCTGTGTTTTGAAGTTTTTAACTTCAAATAGATAGAGATGAAGATGGGCGCTATAATGTAATCTCATACCAGCTTAGAATTGAGTATAATGAAAACTTATTTATTTAGAGGTAGACTCACAGATCACAGTCCTCTGCACAAACAGGGAACAGGAACCAAATCCAGCAACTGGAGAGAGAGTGCACAAGCTTTATGGCTGCATTTATAGTAGAAGAGACCACCCCCAAGAGAGTATCTTAAAGGCTGTTGGCTGAAGGAGTTCCCACAGCATAGAGGTATATAGAATTTCTCCCTGTTATTATCGTCACCCTAGTTTCTCATTAATTATTAATTTGCTATGGAAAACTGTTTTCCAGAATGGTGGTTATTAGTGTGTAGGAAAAGAGTTGAGTTTGGGATGATGCCCTTATTTCTTTTGGTGAATTCATTTGTTAGTGACTTTATTTTTTTGTTGTTCTTGTATGTGTTGTGTATTCATAGCATTTAACATCCAAGGTTATATCATTTTGTTTTTCCTCCCAACCTGAGTGCTATTATTTTTTTTACATCACTGGCCATGTTAGAACATCCGGTACAATGCTGAACATGTGTGACAACAAGGCTATGACTGGAGAAGTGCATTGTAGTGCTTCTTCATTGTGTGTGGTATGAAGTGTGACTCATTTCGAATCATTTCCTTTTTTGTGAGATTGTGTGTGTGTGTGTGTGTGGTGAGATGATTGTGTAGTTTTGTTCATTATTAGGATGATAACCATGTGGGACATCAACACATTTCCAGATGTTCAAATAAACTTTTCCTTCTTAAGAGAAAAATTTTGTTAATCATATTGATGATTACTCAAATTTTGGAGGTAATTTTTTCACGTTACTAGATTTAGTTTTCTATGATTTGTGCGTTTTTTGTTGTTAGCGGCTATTAATTTATTTCTTTTGTTATTTACCTATTTTTCTAGAATGAGGTGAAAGTTATCGACTTTCAGTGGAGAAGGTGTGAAGTATCAATAAAGTCTATAAATAGCAATAGAATTCACCAATGTCGACTTTTGGGTAGGAGTCTTGTTTGATACATTTTTCAGGTTACAGTTTAATTACCTTAAGGTTTTATAAGTCTAGTTGTGTTTTCAAAAATTGTTTTTGTGACATATTTTTCTGTTGTGTTTGGTTTATTTGCAGTCTTTTTCATTTGTCAGTTTATCATGTGGGATGTGTGTGTGTGTGTGTGTATGTAAATCTCTGTGTACCCATGATTTCGCATGACGCAGTTGACAGAGAACAACCTTTAAGTATTGGGCTTTGCCTTTCTACCTTGTTTGAGATACAGTCTCTTTGTATGACAAACACCTGACTAGCTGGCCTAGGAGCTTCCAGAAATACTTTGTCTCTGCCTCTCACCTCTGGTGGAAGCATGGTGGAATTACAGGTTTCCTTCCTCCATCATATCTGTTTTATTGGGGGGGGGAGGAATTCTTCTTCTGTTTTATTTTGAAGAGTTATTTTTTAAAATACAATATATTTATTTTTTATCATATTCTTTCCCCTCCCTCAACTCCTCCAAGATCCTCTCCAGCTCCCTATCCATCCAACTTCATGTTCTGTCTTTGTATATCTCTATCTCTCTCTTCTTCTTCTTCCTCTCTTTCTTAGAAAAGGAAGAACAACTCCCCCCCATGTAGATCAATACAAACCAAGACAAACAAAACAATAAAATGAACAAATAACAAACCAAGACCAAAAGGAAACAAACATCATGGAGTCTGTTTTGTGTTGTCCACTTACGTCTGGGCATGAAAGCTGCTCTGAAGTGTCCTTGTGACTCTCTACTGGGGAACACTTATTTTCCCTCTCCCAGAAGGTACTGATTACCCATAACATCTTGGCGAGGGGTGGGACTTGGTGTTCACTTCTGCTTGTTGCTGGGGTTTTGTCTGGTTTGACTCTGTGCAGGTCTTGTGCCTGTTGACATGGTCTGTGTTCCTACATCTATCATCTCTATTGGCAGATGCTGTTTCCATGAAATCCTCCTCCTCCTCTGGCCCTTGCAATTTTTCTGCCTCCTCTTCTGCATAGATCCTTGAGTAGAGGGATTTGATGACGACATCCCAATTATGAATAACTGTTTCAAAGTCTCTCATTCTCTTCACATTGTCCAGTTGTGGGTCTCTGTGTTGATGGCCATCTGCTGCAAGAATAAGCTTCTCCGATGAGGGTAGAACAATGGGTATAGCCCTATGTCATTAGGGGTCATTTTATTGTCATGGTAGCGGAATTTCTGCTAGGGGCCATGACCTATTTTGTCTCAGGTTCTTGGCCGCCTTAGCAGTGCCTGATAATGTTTCTATCTCATGGAGCAGTACTTAAATCAAACAAGAAAGTGATTATTTACTTCATAACATTTGTGCTACTATTAAAACAGTATATCTTGCAGGCAGGTCACTGTTTTGCAGAGTTTGTAGCTGGGTGATAGTGATGATTGTTTATAAGATCTATACCTTTGCCTGAAAACTTTAGAATTTCATTTTTTCTTAACAGCTGAATAATATCCCACTGTGTAAATGTATCAGATTTTATCTAGTCATCAGCTGTTGGCAGTTTCCAATTTCTTGTTATTATAAATAGACCAGCAATGAACATCATGAAGAAGTATCTCTGTAGTAGGATTTAAAGTCCCATTGAGCATATGCCCAAGAGCGGTGTATCTGGACCTTGTGGTAGATCGATTATTTTTTGGATGAAGGTTGCCAGGCCTGTTATCACAAGTGATTCACCTGCTGAATCATCAACCAGCCAAGGTTTCCTATTCTATTGTAATATGAACAGTATTTCTTTAGAGAAACCATTTGATTTCGGAGACACGTATAACAATAGCTCATCTTTCACTCTGATTTTAGAAATTGAAGTTCTCTTTCTGTACCTCTGTCTTCCATCTGTCTCCTGCTCTCTTTGATCACGCTAACTAAAACTTACCATTTCTGTTGAGCTCTCAAAGGAAAATGTGTGGTTCTCCTTTTCTCAAGTGCTTTTCTAGCCTCTGTTTCATGTATTTGTACTCTAATCTTTTTATATCCAACTCTTAGGTCTGGCTTGAGTTAGGTCTGCTTTTCCTAGTTTCATATAAGGTAGAAAGTTAGGTGAACGATTTGGATCTCTATCTTTCAATTTCTTGATATGTTATGTTTTAGTATTAATTCATTTCAAAGTATTTTCCAACTTCTTATAGTTTTTGTTGGACCAATAGATTAATATTTAAGAATATAGTTTATTTTCATGTGTATAAATGGTTAAACTTCATTTTTTTATTTCTTATCTCATCCTGTTGTGCAACGAGTTGATTTAAAATATTGGAAATACACTGAGATCTGCTTGTGGGTCGACATTTGGTTGATCAAAGTGAGCACAACAGCTTCGTTTGTGGAAGAAGTTTATTTAGCTGTTAATGGGATGGTGAAGTTTCTGACTGTTTAGCTTGCAGCATGGTTCAAGTTGTCTGTTTCCTCAATGCTTTATGACTGTGTGTTTCACATGTTATGGACAGGGATTTCGTGAAGACTCTGCTGTTGCTTTGCTATCTAGTAGTCCTCCATGGCACACAGTTCCTACTCATGTATTTTAAGGCTTTTATTAAGTCATTTACCTTTATAATTGTTGGATCTTTCTGATAGACTGATCTTTTGTTATTATTAGAGCTCCTTCATCCTGTTATAAGCTTAGTCTTTAAGGCCTGATGGGGATCCTCTTTCAGCCAATGGCGTTTGAGAGACTGGACCAGGTTGGGCGGCCATTGGCTGAAGGAGGTTCCCCATCAACGTCCGTTTGTTCCATGTAAGCATGGACAGTCCCACCCTCCCTTTAGCACTGTTTGATTATAAATTTCTTAAATCTTTTAACTTTCAATCCATCTGTGCCTTTGAAGGACAAGTATGTTTCTTACTAATAGCATATGTGTGTTTTAATTCATCCTTCCAATTTCTGCCTTACATTGGAGCATATATTCCATTTATACTTGATACAGTTACTGATATCAGGCATTATTTAACATTCCGTGTAAGTCACACTTTTTATTATTGTTTTCGTCATTTCTGTATCCTTTTGTACAAGCTGTTTTTCTAATGAAATATTTCTATTCAGTTTTATTTTGTTGCTATTTCTTTTATATTTTCCCTGCAATCTGTAATTAAGATAATTACTATTTAAATCTTTTTCCCCCCAAGACAGGGTTTCTTTTGGGCCTGTCCTGGAACTACCTTTTGTAGACCAGGCTGGCCTTGAACTCACAGAGATCTGTCTGCCTCTGCCTCCCAAGTGCTGGGATTAAAGAATAAATCTTGGTTCACATTGGTGTCAACCTAATTTCAAGAATACATAAATTTTGGTCTTCAGAACATTATTCTTTCTATCTACATTTTCTTGCACAAATTTATATTTACAGATCCACCACCAGCAGGTTTATAATTATTGATTTTTGAAGTAATTTAAAATATAGAAAACAAAAGGGCTTAAAACAAGCAAAGATACCGTTTCTCTTTCTTTGACACTTACCGGTGATACTGCTTGTACCAGTGCACTGTGTTCTCCTATAGATTTGACTTAGTTCTGCGTGACATACATTTCCATCATAAGAAATTCCTTGTGGGCGGTGGGCTATGGAAAAAGTCAATACTTGAGGGAAAGCATTTTTTTTCCTGCACATAGAACTTTTGTTTGATGCCTTTTGGCTTCAGCACTTGAAATGCACCCCGCCACTGGCTTCCACCTAGTCTATTACTCCCTTTCAGATGACAGAGCTACGTGCTTGTTTAATTTACTTTTGCTCATTTAAATTTATGGTTTTAATTATAAAAGTCTTCTTAACTGTGCTAAATCCATTTGCTGCCTCTGCTTTCTATCATTTGCGCTCATCATTAATTAAAAGACTATTTTAAATGTTTCAACAAATTTTCTTATGTGGCAGCAATCTCTGCCAGGAACTTGGTTATAAATGCCTGCCCTTCTTCTGCAGATGGGGGTGTTGTCTTCCAGTGTTCTGTTCTACTAATTATAATTTCTGTGATGGCAATTTGTTGTGGTTTAGGGGTCTTTCTACCTAAACAGTTAATGACTCTTGGTTTGAAATGCTTGATTTCCCATTTAAAAGTTTCTTTTACCTATCAGTATTGCTGGGTCTATGTAATTACCTTGCTTCTTCTTATTTTAGGGATAGACAGGGAAATATTACCAGTTAGCATGTGCCAAGACCCCATATTCTTACTTTTTACCATTTCTTTCAGTTTTCTTATTGGGTTTCTGTAGCTGCTGACGCATAGGGGAGAATGTTGTATGGCTAAAAAGAGGGAGTTTGTTCAATCAAAATATATTGGTCAATGTCTTTAATTCAAGTATAAAATATAGCTCAAAACAAGTTTTCCATATATATTTTTCATCACTTCATCAACAGTTCTGTGATGAACGTTTGATTTTCTGAGTTCTTTGTCTGTCTTCTGGTCACACTTTTCATATAAGAAATACTGATTTTTTTTAATGTTTGTGTTTTGTCTCCATGTATACATCATGTGTGCCTGTGGTGGCCACCAGAGGGTGTCAGGTCCCCTTGACATGAAGTTAGAAGAGGTTGTGGGCCATCATATAGGAGCTAGGAGCAGAACCCAGGGGTCCTGAAAGAATAGCAAACACTCTTAATCACTGAGCCATCTATCCAGCCCCACACTAAGCTTTTGAAATGAAATTATAGTCTTAGAAGTAATTTCATCATCCACCTATATAACTGCAGAATTTGTCTTTGAAATATTATGAATGAAATTATCAGGAAGAGATAATAGCATGACAGAAAAAACAGCACGTGAAATAACATGTTGGTGGAGATAATATTATTGCATGGAATTATGTGTTCCAAGATGACTCCTGGTGTTCATTCAGTTATCATGTACATGTTAAAGATGCCTTCAGCAAATAATTTAATTCCAAATATTGATGGTTAACAAATAAATAAATAAATAGCAAATGCATACTGACTAGGTACATAAGGCTAAATTAAGCACATCAATCTTTTAATTTAATGTATTAAGTAAACTATAAAGTAATGAAGTGATTATTTTGATCAAAAACAATCTTTTCGTTCACATAAGAAATACTGGCTTGTCTTCCATTTGAGGAAAAGTACTTCTTAGTGTACATACTCTTATAAATTAGTGAATTGCTTTTTATTACACAAAACAATTACAAAGTACTTATTTTGATGTTACCTTATTGAATGATGAACAGAACTTCTGACTTTTTTTCATTCTTTCTAACTGTTCTTTTTTTATTATTATTTTCAAGACAGGGTTTCTCTGTGTAACAGCACTAGCTATCCTGGAACTAGCTCTTGTAGACCAGGCTGACCTTGAACTCACAGAGATCTGCCTACCTCTGCCTCCCAAGTTCTGGGAATAAAGGCCTGTGTCACCACTGTCCGGCTTTTCTTGTCTATTCTTATGGCATAGAATGGAAACTCCTTGGTTACTGTGGATAGGGTCATAATAAGCATGAATATGGAGGTGATTTCTGTTGTGTGCTCAGTGATACTCTTCACAGCAGCCAAGTTACAGGATGGGCATCACCTAAGTGCCCATCAACAGATGAATAGATTAAAAAAAGCATCACACGTATACACACAGACAGACACAGACAGTCACACACAAGTAGATACCCACACAGACACCCACAGACACAGACAGATATATACAGAGTCACACACAAGGATACCCACACAGACACACACACACACACAGAGCCACATATACAGAGTTACACACACATAGATACTCATACAGATACACAGACATAGACACAGACAGATACACACAGGGTCACACACATAGAATTACACCCACAGAGACACCCACACACATACACAGACATGCACAGATACAAACAGATACACACAGAGTTACCCACACATAGGTACCCACACAGACACACACACATGTAGTGCGATTTCTAATTGGTCTCCAAAATAAAAACCTGGAGTCAGATATTGGGGGTAAAAGGTGAAAGATCATAGAAGCAGAGCAGCCAGTTCTCACCTCTACAAAATCCTCAGACCAAATGGGAGTTATTCTATCTCTACAGGTTCTCAGATTAAATGCAATCTCTAAGAATCCTCAGCCTTAATTTTAAACTCCTGTCTCCTCCTACATAGCCACCCACAAAGACACTGACACACACACACACACACATGCACACACACACACACACACACACACACACACAAACATATAACATAGTTTGCAGGAAATCAAAAGAACAAAAGATCATTGTGTTCAGCAAAATTAGTCTCAAAGAAAAATACAATATTTCTCACTCAAAAGCAGAACCTGCAGTTCTGTGCTTTTTATGATATAAAAAGTATAATAGAGAATATTTTGGAAGAGGAGACCCAAGGGAGAAGGAGGGGAACAATAGAAGACAATGAGAATAAATATAATCAAGAGACATGAGAGGCATATATTGAAATGCTCGAATGAAGCCCATTGCTTTGTATAGTATGTGCATCTTTACCTGGTGTGGGAAGTCCTTCTATATATGTGTTGCTTTTATTGGTTAATGAACAAAGCTGCTTTTGGCCAATGGCTTAACAGAGTAAAGCCAGGCAGGAAATCCAAACAGAGATATAGTGAGAGAGTAGGCAGAGTCAGGGAGAAGCCATGTAGCTGCCACAGGAGACAGATGCCTCCATTAGGATCCTCCAAAACTTTGCCTGTAGGCCACTACCTTGCAGTGATGCACAGATTAATGGAGATGGGTTAGTTTAGGATGTAAGAGCTAGCTATCAATATGCTTAAGCTATTGACCAAACAGTATTGCAAATAATATAGTTTCCATGTGATTATTTTGGGTTTGAGCAGCTGGGAATGAATGAACAGCCTCTGCCAGCATTTACTATTTTTCTGTTCCACACCCTACTCTCCAGAGCCAGGCCAGCAACAGTTCCCCATCAATATCAAAGAAGTTAGTAAGAAAATTTGGTCACAAGAAAGTTGTGACGGGCCCTGTGGGATGGAGCAATTTTCTACATGTTATCTTAAAAATAACCAAATTGAAAATAAAAGTAGATGTGGCTAGTAATTTAATTCACTAATTGTCATCATTTTATTTATTAATTGTCTCCAGCTTCTTTGGAGAACACTTTAAATTCTGTATCTGAGTCTGGTGGCTTCCTAAAGACTTGCATTTGCATATCAAATGACAGCTGCAAAACCAACACACTCAGACTCGTCCAGCACGACATGAAGTAGAATCTTCAGTGGCAAGTCCTGGCTTCTGGAAATAATTTGTTTCATAGAGAAAACAGAAGGTTGATTTTTCTCCTGTGCAATTCTTAAGGGACACGGAGACCACTCAACATGAACTCCTGTCTTCTTCTATGAGATATGAAATAAGATTTAAATATCATTGAATTTTGAAAGAAATAAAGCAGAAAGAAATAGCCAAAGGAAAGAAGTTACACATGAAAGGCAATTAATATGAATGTTATTAAATGATCTGATTGGTGGGAATAACTTAAAATATTACATATTTTTCTCTCAACAGAGAAAGTATTACATTAAAATTTATATTGAATTTTGATAGCTGTAAATATATACCTTGCAGATGGGAATGTGAACTCAAGTGAATTCTTTAAGAAAGGCTCTACCGTAGGCTTCCTGGACTTGGGAACCGAACTATTGCTGGCCGTCATTTGCATTCAAGAGTGCCTTAATAAACATTGGCACAGCTCTACATGGAAAACCATACATTTAGTTAACAACTGCTACAAAAAGTAAAAACAAGATTATCAAGTAGATAACTTTAAGGATTCAAAACGTGCATTGACAATAGGATAAATGAGTTATGGTAAGCTAATTAACTATTATAAAAGAAGAACAGACAGATTGTTTTTCCATGTAATTAATAATGACCTCAAGAACCAAGATATAAAGTACATGCTTTATGATGCAATTTTTATCAGGTTGAAAAATCACAAACAACCTACAGAGTTTTAAGGCTGAATAGAGGTCATTTTCGGAGAATGGCTAATGACTGGAAATGGAGCATGAAGGGTGTTGGGTTATCTGGGTAATTTGTTTTTATTTCTTGACCTGAGTTTTATTTAACAAAATCCATTGACTTGGTAATAATCCAAATTGTACATTTGTGCCCTAAAATCTGTGTATTCATGCTGTATCTCAACTGTGCCTATAAACAGAAAACTAAGGTTAAAAAGATTTAAAAGTTTTCTTTACTTGTGTACAAATTATATCGTATTTTTTTTAAACAGGAACAAGGTAAAAACTAGCCGATTAATATCTGATGTCTGAAAGACATTGTTCATGATTTCTATTTGAGTATATCAGGAAAAAAATGATTGTCATAAAACCACAGAGACTGACTATGCAATGTTGGAATGAATTCCCTACCTTCTCAGGGATTTCTAAGTCTACCAGGTTGATCTACCTATAGACACAGAGGCAGTTTAACTCTTATATGTCCTAACCAAGGATACATCCATGAAGCTTTTGCTTTCTTATTCATGTTTTTCAAACAGTGGGATAGTTTAATGAGATAATGTTTTCCATACATTGCTGTGAGATGTTTTTGCTCATTTGGCTTTTTGGGGGGCCCACCACCAGCTCCCAGATAGCTCACACATGGAGGTTTGTGATTGATTAAGAGTGCATGGCCTTAGCTAGTTTTGTTTTTTGTTTTAACTTAAATTATCCTGTTCTCCTTTTGCTCCAGACCTTTTCCTTTTCTTACTTCCATATAACTTACTTTCACTGTTACTCCCTGGCTGGCTGCATGGCTGGCTGGCCCCTAGCACGCTGTCTCTTCCTTCTTTTGCTCCTTCTTTAAAACCCTTCTCCATCAGCCTCCTCCCTACCACTTTCAGACAGCTAGTTACTGATGCAGCCTCCTGACCGCAGGTGAATTTTATTTAATGAAATTTGGGGACCCGGAGTTGTGAGCCTGTTCCACCTTGACTGGAGGTCAGAGAGTGTGAGCTTATTTTGCTCTCTCAAAGTTGTTGACAACAGGTGTGGCTACAGATAAGCAATCCTGACCTAGGGTGTGGCTAATTAGCATTTTAAATATAGAGGTAGATCAGCTCCACCTGGATCAAAGATCGGAGAATTCAAGTCTATGCCTTATATCATGTTAATGAAGGCTGTTGTTTCACCCCCCCCCCTTTTGGAGTGAAGTATAGAAGGGTGTGGAAAAATAAACTAAGTGGATTCTGTATTCACTGAAAGTCCCTCTCACTACTGTTCCGCGTTTCTGTCTCTTATTTCTCTTATATCTCTGTTCCATTCCTTGAAAATTTAACCCTCAGGCTCCTACCCTGAAAGGAGTTTGTTGAAGCTGGTCTTCAACAATGAAACACATTTTTCCATCATTAAGCAAATGTTTCAGAGTGTAAAGTAAACAAAAGTAACACACCTTAAAATACTATTCTACAACCATACATGAAAACTTTATCTGCATTACTCCTCATCCCATCCCTCCCCCAAACCCCTCCCATACCTCCTCCATCCACTCCTCAAATTCACGGGCTCTTTTGCTTTAATTATTGTCATTACTACACATAGACGTACAAACATATAAAAACAGACTGCTGACTCCATTTAGTCTCACTCATGTATATATTTATAGGGCTGACTTACTCATTTTTTTTTTACAGGAAGACATCCTTTACCAGCTATTATGATCTCAGTCTGCCTTTTTTCCTCCCTCTGCATCTGACAAAACATTTACATATGACATTTTTTTAATCTACTTTTGTGTTTTATTGAGCTATACATTTTTTTTCTGCTCCCCTTCAATCCTTTCCCATGGTCCCCATGCTTCCAATTTACTCAGGAAATCTTGTCTTTTTCTACTTCCCAGATAGATTAGATCCACGTATGTCTCTCTTAGGGTCTTCATTGTTGTCTAGGTTCTCATGGATTGTGATTTGTAGGCTGCTTTTCTTTGTTTTATGTCTAAAAACCACTTATGAGTGAGTACATATAATATTTGTCTTTCCGGGTCTGGGTTACCTCACTCATTATGATGTTTTCTAGCTCAACCCATTTGCCTGCAAATTTCAAGATGTCATTATTTTTTTTTCTGCTCTGTAGAACTCCATTGTGTAAAGGTACCACATTTTCCTTATCTATTTTTCAGTTGAAGGGCATTTAGGTTGTTTCCAGGTTCCGGCTCTGACAAACAATGCTGCTATGAACACAGTTGAGCACATGTCCTTGTGACATGATTGAACATGCTTTGGATATATATGCAAAAGTGGTATTGCTAGGTCTTGAGGAATATTATTTCTTAACTTTCTGAGAAATTTCCATACTGATATCCAAAGGGGCTGTACCAGCTTGACCTCCCACCAGCAATGCAGGAGTGTTCCCTTTATCCCACAACCTTTCCAGCATAAGTTATCATTAGTGGGTTGTTTTTATTTATTTTTTTTACTTTTTTATTTTGTTGTTTTTCGAGACAGGGTTTCTCTGTAGCTTTTGGAGCTTGTCCTAAAACTAGCTCTTGTAGATCAGGCTGGCCTCAAACTCCCAGAGAACCGCCTGCCTCTGCTTTCTGAGTGCTGGGATTAAAGGTGTGTGCCACCACCGCCCGCCCAGCCGTCAGCAATGTTTTTGATCTTGGCCATTCTTACAGGTATAAGATCGAATCTCAGAGTTGTTTTGGTTTGCATTTCTCTGATGACTAAGGATGTTGAACATTTCCTTAAGTGTCTTTCAGCTGTTTTAGATTCCTCTGTTGAGAGTTCTCTGTTTAGGTCTGTACTCCATTTGTTTGTTTGTTTGTTTGTTTAGATTATTTGTTCTTTTGATGACCAGTTTCTTGAGTTCTTTGTTTATTTTGAAGATTAGACCTCTGTCTGACGTGAGTTGGTCAAGATCTTTTCCCATTCTGTAGTCTATCACTTTGTCTTGTTGACTGTGTCCTTTGCTTTACAGAAGCTTTTCAGTTTCAGGAGGTCCCATTTATTAATTGTTTCTCTCAGTGTCTGTGCTGCTGGGGTTCTATTTAGGAAGTGGTCTCCTGTGCCAATGCATTCAAGTGTACTTCCCACTTTCTCTTCTGTGAGGTTCAGTGTGGCTGGCTTTATGTTGAAGTCTTTGATCCATTTGGACTTGAGTTTTGTGCATGGTGATAGATACGGATCTATTTTCATTCTTCTACATGTTCATATCCAGTTATGTCAGCATCATTTGTTAAATATGCTTTCATTTTTCCATTTTATATTTTTTGATTCTTTGGACTGTCTTACTCTTAATCCACCAAGAGAGATTCCCTTCCCTTGGCCTCATTAGCTCCATCTGCTCTTATTCAACACACTTCTTTTGTAACGATGAACAGACCAAACTGCTTTCCATTCTATTAGCCAGCGAAAAGGCAGTCATATCCCTGGTCTAGCACAAACAAGGAAAATTTAGTACATTAAAAACTCTGGAAACGCAAAACATTGCTTCATTATGAAAACATCTTGAAAATCGTGCCTCTTCCTTTTGCCTCATATGCAGACTTTCAACATCTATGATTGCAGAAGAATTTTCATAGTTTCTTTATTCCATCATCCATTTCAAGGTTAGCACCCTGAATCTTATGTTGAATAGTTTCCAGTGTCTGTTTCTCCATACACACATGGAGAATGTGGTGGAGATTTGGAGCTCTTTCCTGGATAATCCAAACCCACCCCCAAACTGCCTGAGTTGCTGATATTTCCAGTGAAGTTACGTTTCTTCTCGTTTGAATTACAAAGACAATTATTGCATGTCTCTATTTTACAGACATCCACAAACTTCAACATTTGGATCCATGAGGATAGTGATTTCAAAATGAATGAAAAGCAATCTATTTCATGATTATTATTTTGGCTTAAAATTAGGAAACCAAGAAATAATTGACTGACGCTTTGGTGAGCAGATTGATTTTCAGTGTAAAAGGTAAAGTCGGAAGCAGAGTGCAGTGAAAGGGGGGTGAATGTGGATGATTAACACAGGGAAAGGTCGTGGTTGAGACAGTTTCACTGTGACTGCGCAAAAGTAAAAGGTGCAGCGTGAACCACGAGATGCTTGGGGCTGAGCCGCGGCACATGCTAATGCTATCCCGAATGGGATAATGAGTGCCTGTCTGCTATAATAACACCTATTCTAATCCTCTCACTCTAAGCTGCACATAAATATAAAGGATATTAAGAATATATTTGAGATGTCAATGAAATAAAATGTTGTCACAAGATAATGGTCTCCTGCTGCTTCAGAAAATGCCAAGCCAAAGGCAAGACTTTCATTTCCCGAGTAGACGATGTTGATCCCGCGACAGTGCTGTATGGCGGTGATTGTATTTCCATTACACAAAATGAGCATGTAGATTTAATTAGTTCATCTGATGGATGCTGATATAGTGAACTGACAATAGTTTATCATCATTACAAACTGTTGTCTTCTCATAGGCAGCTTGTCAAAGGAAACGTAGATATGTCGGGGAACTGTGTTTGGTGGTCTCGGGGAATGGTGTTTTCTGAATAGTTGTTGGTTGGTTTTGCTTAAGAGAGCAATAGTTAATATAACAATCAAGGACTGGTGTGATTGGCACGCACAGACTGCTTTATATAATGTTCTTGTTAATATTATAGTTCTGCATTTCAACTTTCTGACAGGCAAAACATAATAATTAAATATAATTACTTGAGCAAAATGCACAATGACACAAAGTTGGATTCCTTCTCAGAATGATTTACTAAGACATTTACAAAACCATCTTTGTTCTTTTGAATAATAACTGCCGAATAATGGCTGATATCATCCGCCAAGAACATTATTTCCCACTTCTAGTGTTAGTATAATACAGCAAGGGTGGATTGTGAAAGATATTCTTATGGAAGCTCAGCAGTCTGATCCAAAGCAAGCTTTGCTGCAGTGAATTGGGAGTCGTTTCTCTTTTCTTCCTGTCATCCTGGGGATGGCATTCATGCCAAAAATATTGGACTTTCAATCAATGTATTAGAACAATTTCTATTTAGAAATACTTGTTTACACCTAAATGGATGTTGGGTTTGTTTTAAGGAACTCCTAATATTTTTAAATAGAACTACAAGAAAAGTTAATTTCTTATTCTCAAAGGCAGATTTGATTTCACATTCTATGGTAGTTTAAATGAGAACATCATCCTTAGGCTCCAGATGTTTGAATACCTGGCCCCCATTTATAGAGCCCTTTAAGTTAGGGTTAGAAATTGTTGGCTTCCTGGGTACTTGATGTCCAAAGCCTAATGTCATTCTAACTTTGCTCTCTGTTTCCTGCTTGTGGGTCAAGATGTGAGTCCTTTGTCTCTACTTCACCATCAAGAACTGTAAGTTCAGATAATTGCTTCCCTCTGTAAGCTGCCTTGGTCATGGTCCTTTATCACAGTGACAGAATAGTAAACAATCCATAGACTTTCATCATATTTGTTGATTACTGTACATAAGTGATTTTCATAATTATAAATTCCATCTATTAAAAAACATTTGTGTTATCCTGTGTGTATTGGTGTTATACAGTCAACAAACCTGAAAGTTAATTTTTTTCTTTAAAAACACAGAGAACTAGGTACCTGGAAAAGACTCCTTTTCCCCTTAAAAACTCAGCTCATCAAGCACGTTGTGCATGCAGGAAAATAAACAGCATCAAAAGGACAGCAAGAATGCACTGTGGGTAATGCTTGCAGTCCTAAGACACTGCTGGCCACCATGCTGGCTGTGGCTCAGCTTGAGATCTAGAACCTTCGAGAGCCTTTTGATGTTAATTTCAAATCTATTTCACAAGAAGTATCCATTCTGATTTTTCAATGAGCATGCATCTTACCAGCATTCTAGGAATGCCACAGTGAAATAGGACATCCTGCATTGGTAACAGCAGAAAGAAATTTTCTCATGGTTCCGATACACAAGGTCCAAAATCCAACTATCAGGCGGCTTGGCTTCTTTTGAAGCCATTGTCTTTAATGTGCAAGACATCTGTCTTCTTGTTGTGTCCTCTACCTAAGTTTGTTTTTGTCCGTGTTATGTGTTTGTGTTAAAACTCCCTTTTGGATAAGAACTTAAGACATATGATTGTAGGCTCACGCACGTGACCTCATTTTACTGTTGTCATCCTTGGAAGGCTCTATTCCCCAGTAGAGTCACATCCCAAGGTGCTGTGATCTAGAGATTCAGTGTATGAATTTGTGGGCAATGAAATTCATCTCCCATAATATATGGAAGCAAGAATATATATATATATACATATACATACATATATATATATATGAGAGAATAGAATATAGAGATTTACCAACATTAGTTACAAAATAATGACAAAGCCAGAATTATATATTACCTATTAAAAAACAAACAAAGCACAGCATCTTTGTTAACAGGACCTTCATCGCTTTTCTTCTTCTAACCAACTATTCATCATAACTCAAGAGCACTGAAATGTCATCTCCCACTGTTAAACCATGTCTGTGTGTGCCAGGTTCCATCTGACTTGGGAAGAAGAAGAAGAAATTCTATCTATGGTACTCTTTCCTACAAAGAATGAGTTTCTCAAGAAAAGAGACTGTGTTTCCATACTGTACATAGCCCAGATCTTGGGCACTAGACATGTATTTTGAAAATTAATGGATGAATGCATAGGTGCATAAAATAACTTTGCCAGTCACTTGTCAGTTTAGAACTACAATACAGATACATTCCATCTGAACTCCATTAGGACTTAGGACATCATTCTTCTATGTACATAAAAATGTGCTTTAAAATGTATTACCACTAAACAGATTTAGGAAAGACTTCATCACATGTCTACAAGCCCAAAACCATTTAACAAAAATTAGAGAGGAAATAAAATTATACTCTTCTTGGAATCCAGATAGATTTTCTACATATTTCCCTATTATGCCATTAAATGTTGTCTGTATCTTGTTACTTGCATGCATGCCTCTTTGTATTGCAAACTAACTGGGAGCTCTTCCTCAGGGAAGATCATTTCTCCTGCGCTCAGCATTCTCTAGTTGCTGTAGTTCTTTGTCTAGGGTTGAGAACCCACCGCCTAACCTCCTTCCATGTTAGCATGCCCACTGTCATTGTCCTTGTTAGCATGTCTACTGGCGTTGTCCTTGTTAGCATGCCCACTGCCGTTGTCCCTGTTAGCATGTCCACTGGCATTGTCCTTGTTAGATTCATTGGTGTTGTCCTTGTTTGGGTCCTCTTTAGGCAGCCATGAGATGTCATGGATGTAGCCTCTTTGACACCTCTAGGAGATCCCGTTCCCCTGTCTCTTCTTTCTGCCATATTTTTAATCAATGATTCATGAGCCTCAGGTGCAGGGATTGTATTGCAGATATATTAGTTAGGCCTGGGCACCATACAACTTCTTGTTCTCTGCATTTTGATTGGGTGTGGTTTTCTGTAGGTGTATTATATATCACTGAGATAAATAATACAGGTAACGTAATTGAGGTTTAAAAGGTTGTATTTATGTATTTAGGAGCATGTGTATGTGTGAGTGTGTGCATGTGTGTGTATGCACTTAATAATAATTAAAGAAAAAGGAGGCCATGCATTTGAGAGAGTGCAAGAGGCATATATATGGGAAGTTGGAGAAGGGAGAGGGAATGGGGAAATGATGTAATTATATTATAATTAAAGGTATTATAAAAATGTGTCTTGCCTGGATTCCATAGGCAAAAGAGACGCCATTGAGCAATTGTTACATATATAACTTCAACTAGACTGAGTTCTCAGTAGCTTGAGTTGATAGGCTCAGATTTGTATTTGTATAAGTGAGTTTGTATTTCATTATTCTTTAAGCACACATTGGTCTGAGTGCAAATGTGTACCTCAGTCTTTTCAAAGGTTTTGCTGCCTCTGAATTTTAAGTTTAACAAGAAAAATTTAAAACTTAAAAATTTTAAAAATTTAAATTTAAAAATTGAAAACAAGAACATTGCAAGGGAAAATAGAAAATGTAGACATAGAAAAGGAGAAGGCGCTGTCATGACCTGCTTCTCATGGATGAATATTGTTAACACCTGTTAAATTAATGCCTCAAAAATATGTGCACTTAAGTGTGTGTGCTTGCAGAATCCACGGGAATGTGGTTATTAGGCTTAGCTCATATTCAGCTAAAGTTCCAAAGAACATGCAACACTATTGTGTACCAGGGTTCCACCTGCTAACATGTGCTATTAGTGTCTCCAGGCAAGACATCTCACAGCCCATTTGAAGAAGAGGCTTAGTTACTAGGATCCACAAAACATGCACAAACATGCATTGTACATAAAGTTTCTTTTAATTTTTGGGGGAAGTTCAAGGGAGAAAATTTCTTTGTAGGTGAATGTGTCTTCTCAGGGCAGAGTCACCCTCGTATCTGAGCAGACAAGACAGACATTTCTCAAACCTTTCTGGACTTTGATGTCAGAATGAGCAGTGTCTCATGTGAAGTTGCAGTTACATGAAATGTGTCAGACTGGAGGAATGCATGGATGCTTCCCATGGCCAAAGTATGGACTCTTGGGATGAGGGACATTAGCACTTATAAAGCTCAAATAACGTTTGAGCTTGTTTTGAATTTCAGCTTGCACAGATTCATTCCTTTCATATTATTTTAACACACACACACACACACACACACACACACACACACACACCCTTTTCTTATGTTACTATCCTTTGCTCTCTTGTCTTCAGAAATGAATACTACTCTGAAATCTGAAGGTATTGCTTCATTCATACACGGTGATCTATATTTATTTTTGATAATAGTGTATCAGTAAGCCATCTACCTCGTTATAGTAGTTTGGCATGGCTGCTTAAACAAGGAGGATGCCAGTAGATTTGCTAAAGTGTACTGGAGAGAGCTCATATGGCCTCAGTCCTACAAACAACTATGGGCAATGAGGCAAAGCTGAGAATGGGAGAAGTAGCCTTCTCCAGGGAAAAGCATGTCAGTTGGCTATCCAATACCAAATGGTCAGCTCTAATAACATACATATGAGTAACATTATACAGACTGAGTAGGTTATATTTACAAATATATATGTGTATACATATGCACATGTACATGTAGCAACCATTAATGAACAAAGAGGCTATGAATTTGAAAGAGAGGAAAAAGGGTATGTGGGAGGGTTTGGAGGGAGAAAAAGGACAGGGAAATTATATGATCTCCAAATGCCAACCAATGTTATGTGTGTATTTTAGCTCAGGTTTCCTTGGGAACGTAAGTGAGGCATTTAGGGAGACAGGCCTGGGAGAAGTGCTGAGTTCAGGGAGCAGACGCTCACGTGCAGCTTCTGCCTGGGGTGAGATCTCTCTGCATGGAGGTTGTGTAATCTGCGCAGTAATGTGTAAGGGGATTCCTGTTATTCTTAGTTTTGACACTAATTTATTTTAGAGCCTTGTTTTTTGGCGCTTGGTGACATATTTTGATTTGCATCCTGCTATTCCTCTCATGGATGCGATATTTCAAGAGGCTGAATGGCTATTCCTCAGTGATTTCTGATTCAAATCTTGTGTTAAGTTTTCTATTCTTTTGTTTGACACCTTTGATCCCAATTTTAAGTTAAATGAATTCATTAAGTTAAATGAATAATCTCACCCCATATTTTTCCAAAGAGAAATTATTTTCTGTTCATTTTTCTTAGGATTTATTTTCATGTTTTTGATTTTAAGTTTAGTATATTCAACTCCCTATTTTTTTTAAAGTGTTCTGAGTGCTTGTATCTTGTTTACAAGATACTTTTATTTTTCTTACCTAAATATATTGTGACCTGTCTTTAACAGACCACCACAGTTTCGATCTCACACTTAGGGTTTTAACCTGTCTGAAGTATTTTATTTTAGTGTATAGCACCTGGTAGTGATTTTTATCATCTTCCCATATACAGAACGATTTATCTTGCACTTTAGGTATGTAATTCTTTTGCAAAGGGCGTGTACAGCTATGCTTGTCATATACCATACACACCCAGTGTCGTCTGAGTTCTGTGTTTTGCCTGTGTCTGTGCCAGTACCGCGGTTTTAATGGTTGGGGCTCTCCCACAAGTCTTTGTGTCAGAGCCAATCCTCTCCTTCAGTTCTCATGAGCGACTGGTCCTTATATATTTATAATCCTCTACTTTTCTGTAGGTTTAAAGATCAATTTAATAATTCTACAAGGAAATTTACTTGAATTTTAATTTTAATTATTGGGAAATAATAATTCCATCTCATTTAGATGTTTTGTCTATAAATGAGATTATGTACATTTCTCCATATAATTTGAAATGGCTCCTCAACATCATGACTGTTGCTTTGTTGAACTCT
This sequence comes from Myodes glareolus, assembly GCF_982192425.1. Classification (NCBI taxonomy): domain Eukaryota; kingdom Metazoa; phylum Chordata; class Mammalia; order Rodentia; family Cricetidae; genus Myodes; species Myodes glareolus. The sequence goes on along the minus strand of NC_142026.1, from coordinate 46,895,385 downwards.
CTCACTTGTCTTGAAGTTTTCATGTTCAACTGTCTGTCTATGTTGTAATCCTCTCACCTATAATAACTCTGTCTATGTTGTGTATTCTCTCACCTATGAAGACATGATTGCTCACATGTACATTTCCCTCCCTTTAATTTTTGTAGACCAGGGTGTCCAGACAATCTTGTAAACATATGCTGACTAAAGAGGGCCTTTGAGTCACCCCATGAAAAGACAGAGGTTCCTTGCTGTAGAGGGAATGGGCTTGCTGGTTAGGAGTTTAACATGTGCTTGTTGGAACTTATCAGGTCTTTGTTTGTTTGTTTGTTTTTTAGACAGGGTTTCTCTGTGTAGCCTTGACTGCCCTGGGACTCATTCTGTAGACCAGTGTGGCCTCAAAATCAGAGATTCACCTGCCCCAGCTTCCAAAGTGCTGTGATTAACGGTGCGTGCCACCACCACTCGGCGACTTAGCAGTTCTTACTCACTTGTTGAGCACATTTTTTTTTCCTGTCTAACCAGTTACTGTGATACATTATGTTCATAATATTTAAACACCGAAATATTCTTATACAATTGTTAAATATAGTATTTGGGAATGATTTATTTTTTCCTTAAATTACTGGCATGAACTCTACATTTGCAAATGTCTGGAGAGGATATAAAAGCAGTACTGATTGTCTTTATGTGGAATTTACATCTCACTGACATAAGATTCCATCCTTGTCGGTTTAATGTTTTGTTTAATAGGTGGCTTTTTGTATGAACTCATCTTCATCAGTTCTGCCAATGCTGTCTTTATAGGAGGCATTTAAATGTTCGTTGTACTTTAGCATCTTCTCAATATTATGTGATACTTTTAATATATTTAAAAAGTAGCTTGTTCAGGCTTTTTATTTTATATTTTTACAATCTCATGTATGTCCTTTATAGAAGAATGAAATATGATTCCTTCCTTCTGATTATCTTTAAAAATCATATTATTTGTGCTCCCTAATTAATTTGTTTTATTGTGTGTGTGGTGTGTGTGTGTGTGTGTGCTGATGTCCCTGCCTGTGTATGTGTGTGTGTGATATGTATATGCTAATGTGCCTGCTTCTGAATGTCTGTATAATGTGTGTCTGCTGATGTGCTTGCCCGTGTGTGTGTGTGTGTGTGTGTGTGTGTGTGTGTATGGACACCAGAGAGCAACACTATATACCTGCCTCTGTTGCTTTGCACTTCACCTTAATTTTTGAGACAAGGTTTCTGGCTAAAACTGGTTATCATTTTGACTGGGAAATCTTGGGGCCTCTTGTTATCTCTGATCCCACCCCAGCAACAGGGTTGAAGACATGTGCCACCATGCCTAGCTTCTTGTGTGGGTACCGTCAAACTGAGGTTCTCATTCTTGCAAAGCAAACATTTTACCCACCGAGCCATCTCCCCACTCACAGCTTTACTATTCCCAACAATTTTTTAAATTTGGGGAGAACATTTTTAAAATTATGAGTTATTGTAAAGGTTAAATATTTAAACAGTCTGTGGTCAATCAACCCTCCCAACCCTTTCTCTCCCTCCCTCATTTCCATTTTCTTTCTTTATTTTCCCCTTCTCTCTTTAACATGGTCTCACATAATCCAGGTTGGCCTTTACCTTGTCATCCTCCTGCCTCAGTTTTTCAGTTGTTGGGGTTTGAAGGGGGTGGCATGATACTCAGATTGACTATTACTCAGTCTATAAACCTTTTGTAAGATGTTTTAAGTAATTTTTTTTATATTTTCTGCTCTGTTTTCACTATATCTTGTTAAAATAATCCAGTTCTTTCTACTAATCTTTTTAACATCTAACAATTTTAATCTTCTTTATAAGTACTTATTTTTCAACATCTCTATATTGAGTTTTACAAGCACATTAGAATTTTAAAATTAGTTTCAGATTTTGTGAATTTTTGCTTATTCACAGTACTAAAATCCCACTAGGATTATTGTTGTTTGATAGAGATTTTTTTTCCTTTTTATTCTCAGATACTCTTTTTCTATTTATTCACCGAAGCTTTGAAAGAAAAAATTAAAATTCTGACTGTTAACTCTGTGGCTTCTTTAGTGACAAGAAATTTTCAGCATTGATGTATGGATTGTGGATGGAAACGGGGCATTTTTTCTTTTTTTATGACGCAGGAAAAGACAAAGACGAGGGGAAAAAACAAAGCGAGCTTTTGTGGTCAGTGTTACGAAGCTTATGTTTCTCAGATGGTTTTGAATACAGTGTGCTCCTCCCAGGGTTCCTGAGCACTGTCTCAGATTCAGCTACAACGGCACTCTTCCCAGAAAACCCGCTTGGGTCCCCTTTCCCCTCTGCACTGTGCGGCTCTAGGTCACGCCGCCTTCATTTTTCACCTTGACAGCTACAGCAGCTGGAAGTGCTGTCTCCACTGTGTGTTTTGCATCTCTCCCATCTCATCTTTTCCGCCACTGGACCAGTATTTCCCCTTACTGCTCCCAGGGAAGTCTTACTCGGGAGGGTACCTTTTGTTCTTAGAGAAGTGGAAGGGCTTCTGACAGGACTTCAGTCGCTCCAAGGATGCAAAAGAATACAAGGATACAAAGGTGTGGGATCCTTCCTTCCTCGCCTCGGACCGTCAGGGTGGTTATCTTTAGTATTCATGGAAACTTCTGGGGTCCTAGCCTTCACCATTCTGCTCACTCAGAAACCTTCCAGCACTCGGATTGTGCTGTACTAGGATGATGCATTTTGTTTCTGTTTTCATCTCTGACTGGGTATTAGATCTTCTACATTTTATTTGATTAATAGGAAAGGATGAAATGGAAAACTGAGTTAAATGATTCCTTTAAGGATAAAAGTAATTATAATTTGAAGGAACATATTACTTTCGATAGGGAACCTATCAGGGTAAAGCAAATGTGTTTGCAGCAGTGAGTCGTTGACTTGTTATTTTTCACAGAAGTGAAGAATACTCACCCAGTGTTTTGATTGAGTATAATAGATGACACCAAAGCAACTCAATTAGGTCAATTTGTCAGGAAAAATGAAATAGTCAATTTGCCAGTTAAATATAGACTTCAGTGCTGACATTAAAATCAATATGAAACAAACCAGTAGTTTTTCATTCTTTCTCCTCCAAAGAAAGAAGAGTATGCTTTTAAATATAATTTTCACCTGGGCCAATTGTTCAGGTTTAATTCATTAGCCACAATCGCCGAGAAAACGGTGCTATGGCTGTATTTGCTGTCTAGAGACTTCAGCTCTTTGATTCCATCCAGTCGGCCCTCAGAACTTGTTTCTTATGACAAATGGGAATAACCGTGTCTGCCCGTGGGCTCTGTCCGAAGACTAAAGGAAGCAGTGGCCACGTGACTGTTTATACACTCGGCAGCCTTTCCAGAGTGGGGAGACATAATTTCAATGGACAATTGCACTTTAGTAATTGCAGCATTTTATTTTATTTTTACTACATAAAAGATGGTTGTTTTTCTGAACCATAGTTTCTAATTCAGAAACATTTTTCTTTGAGCCAAAGAAGTTGTTTTCTCGCACTCTTTGATCTGCTAGCTGGGTCATTCTAACGGTCAATGATATAAAATGATTCACTTATAATAAAAGCTAAGAAAACAGCCCATCTACTCGAAGACTTCCTGTGCATGCTGTGGGCTTGGGAAAGGTCTGGGTGCTCTTCCATTTCATGAGTGTTCTGCAGAAACGGGAGTAGGCGCTTCCAGACTAGATAGGGCCCCGAAGACAAGGGACTCCGTACTGCTGTCCAGGTCCTTGTTTAATCATTTTGTCAGCAGTGGTGAAGCCCTCCACAAACCCAAGTGTTTGACAGGACAGAAGACATGAACACAGTCTCCAGTTCTCAACTCTGCCTTTGCTTCTTGCTGTAGTCCCAGCCACAGAGCAGGAAGATGGAGGGAGGATGATGAAGGATGCCATCAAATCTTCCCCTGCCTTGTCTCACTCAGGTCTTTGTCTAAACCCTAGATCACTCATGAGCGTTATGATATACCATAGGCAGCCTTTCTGTGGCTCTTTCTCACAAATGGGTATTTTCATAGACATGAAATATTTTTTTTCAAGAAGTATTAACACATATTCATTGTACAGGCAATGGTTTTCCTGGTGTGTTCATGTGCTTGTCATCTTTTGATTCTGTTCCCCCTGTTTGTCACTGTCATCCTTGCCTACCCCTGCCCCTTGCTAGTCCCTGGCACTCTTTTTAAAGTTCATTTAAAAAATTGATTATTTTGTTTCAGTGTATAAGATAAAACATCTGACACTTTGGTCTTTCTGTCTGAAACTTTTAAGGTAAATCGGATGGCCTCCAGTTCCACTCATTTTTTGTCCAAATACAGGACTTCCCTCTTCTTTATGATTTATAATATACCACTGTGCGTCTGTGCATATATACCAGTGTTTCTTCTTTTTCTTTTGTTTTCTCTAAGACAGGTCTTACTATGTAGTCCTGCCTGGAACTCGCTCAGTATTCACGGAGTCTCTAGTTCTCTTATTCACCACCCCTTTGCAGAACCCAGAGTTATCTGAAGCCGTTTCCTTTTGCCTGAAGGGCTTTTGTAAATATATTTTTGCAGTGCAAAATATATGAGCCCACTGGTGACGGAGTCTTTAAGTCTGTCTGAAATTGCTTATTGAACCTTAGTATCTGAGGGAGATTATTAGAGGGAATGAGTTCTGCGTTGGGAGTGTTGTTTCTTTAAACACAGTTTGACTATTTCTTTCTTGTGTTATTTTCTATCTTGCGCTAGCTACACACATAAAAATACACCGTTGCCTTTATCTTTGCTTCTGTGCACAGGTATCTTTTTTTCCCTGAGGTCGCTTTTAATATCTTTCTCTTTATTCGCGATGTTTAGTAGTTTGATTTAATAGTTTGTTTAGGACTTAGGTGCCTAGGATGTCTAGCTCGGGTTCAGAACTTTGGAAGAAATTAATTTTGATGTCATACACTTGTAATACCTACATGGAAGGGGTTGGGGCGGGGGGATCATGACCTCAGGGTGAGTCTGGGCAGCATGTCTGTGTCCTGTTTCTAAAAGAAAAACCAAAATTGAAAGAAGTTTGGTTATTATTTCTTCAATTTATCACCCTGTTTCCCAGACCAGACACGTCAGTCACTTACAGCTGTTTTGCAGTGTTGTTGGGGATGTGCCCACTCCACATTGTCTTCGTCATCCCTCTCTGTGCTTCAATTTCTATGTTCAATCACTGTTTATTGAGAATACATTTTTTCCTCATATAATATATCCTGATTATGATCTCCCCTCCCTCTTCTCCTCCCAGTTCTCCCCCTCCCCTCCAATCCTGAGACACTCCCTTTCTATCTCTCATTAGAAAACAGTCTTCTAAGGGGTGATAACAAAACAAAATATAGTGAGATAAAACAAAAACTAGCACATTAGAATTGTACAAAATAAATAAAAAAGAAGGAAAAGAGCCCAAGAGAAGACTCCGAAAGAAACCCGCTCATTCGCTCAATCAGGAATCCCATAAAAACGCTGAAGTCATAGCATACGCAATATATGTGTAGACCCAGGCAGGCTCTCTGCAAGCTGCTTCAGTCTCTGTGACTTCATATGAGCTTTGCTCATGCTGATGTAGAGGGCCTTGTTTTCTCATGTCCTCCATCCCCTCTGACTCTTACTATCTACCTGCTTTGTCTTCTGCTGAGTTCCCTGAGCCTTGAGGGGAGGGATTTAATGTAGACATTCCAGTTAGGTCTGAGTGTTCCAAGGTCTCTCACTCTCTGTATAATGTCTGGCTGTTCGTCTCTGTAATTGTTTCCATCCTCTGCAGAGGGAGGCTTCTCTGACAGTGAGGAGATGAGAGCAAGGCACTGCTACGAGCATAGCAGAAAGTCACTGGGAGTTAGTTTATTTCTGTGTTTGTTATTGTTGTTGCTTTTGCTTATTTGTTTAAACAGTAGCATTTAGTTTTTAGCATTAGCCTAGCATTAGCATTTAGCCTAGGTGCCTGGGCTATCTAACCTCAGGTTTGTGGTTACCGTTCAGTGTTGGATATGGGTTCATCTCCTGGAGTGGCCTTAAGTCAAGGCAGATATTGGTTGGTTATTCCCACACGCTTTGTGCCACTATTGCACTAGCATATCCGCAAGTAGGACACTGCTGTTGACTCAAAGGTTTGTGGCTGGATTGGTGATTATATTTCTCTTTTGGCAGCACACTCTTGGCATTGACTCTTCTTTGACATTTTGGTAGAATGCGGTGCTAAACCATCTTGCTCTGGGTTTTTGGTTGGAAGACTTTTAATGACTATTTCATGAGCATGTATAAGTCTACTTAAGTTACTTATCTCAACTTGATTTAACTTTGGTAAGTGGTATGAATCAAGAAAATTATCCATTTTTTAAAAAAATCCAATTTTGTAGAGTACAAGTATTTAAAGTATTTCCTTATGATTTTGGATTTCTTTGGTGTCTGTTGTTATGTTCCCCATTTTCCTTCTTTCTTTTATTTTCCTTTTTTTTTGAGATAGGGTTTCTCTGTGTATCCTTGACTGTCCCAGAACTCACTTTGTAAACCAGGCTTGCCTCAAACTCCCAGATATCCACCTGCCTCTGCCTCCTAAGTGCTGAAATTAAAGGTGTGCACCACCACTGCCCATCCCCATTTTATTTCTGATTCTGTTAATTTGGATATTCTCTCTCTGCTTTTTAGTTGATCTGGATAAGGGTATGTCAATCTTATTGAATCTTCCAAAGAATCAACTTGTTTTCTTTCCCATGGATTCTTTGTATTGCTTTTTGTTTTTGTTGTTTTATTTTATTGATTGCAGTCTGGATTTAATGTTTTCTTGCAGTATGCTACTTTTGACTGTGATGATTTTTTGTTGTTGTAGCCTTTTCAGGTGTGCTATTAAATTACCTATATGAGGTCTCTCCTTTTTTTAAATATAGGCCTTCATGCTATGAACCTGCCTCTCAGAACCACCTTTATTGTGTTCCATAAGTTTTGGTATGTTGTTTATTCATTTTCATTTAATTCTAGAAAGATTTTCATTTCTCTTTTGACCCATTTTTTTTTTAAATTCAGAATAACTGGATTGGTTAGTTTCTCTAAGTTTGTAAGCTTCCTGTTGTTTCTGTCGTTGTTGCTGTCCAGCTTTCATCTGTGGTGGTCCGAGAGGATGCAATGAATTATTTCAATTTTCTTGTATCTATTGAGACTTGCTTTGTGACCAAGTATGTGGTCAGTTTTGGGTGAAGTTCCATGATTTACAAAGAAGGAAGTATATGCTTTTGTGTTTGTGTGAAATGCTCTGTAAACATGCTTGGTCCATTTGGCTTATAATGGCAGTCAGCTCCTGCTGCTTTTGTTTTGTTTTTGTCTGGATGACTTGTCTGTTGGTGAGAGTGTGGTATTGAAGTCTTTCATTGTCACTGTGTGAGGGTCAATATGTGATTTATGCTGTAGTAGTGTTTCTTTTATGAACATGGGTGCCTTTGTGCTTGGTACATAGATGTTTAGATTTGCAAGGTCTTCTTGTTGGACTTTTCCTTTGATGAGCATCTAAATGTCCTTCCCTATCTCTTCTGATTTGTTTGGCTTGAAATCTGTTTTGTCAGATAACACCAGGTTGTTCCTTAGGCCCATTTGCTTGGTATATCTTTTTCAGTCCTTTTACAATGAGTTGATGTCTAGCTTTGATGTTAAGGTAAATGTCTTGGATGCAGCAGAAGGATGGGTATTGTTTCTGTATCATTCTCTATTCAGCATCATTTTATTGGGAAACTGAGATCATAGATGCTGAGAATTATCACTGAGCAGTGTTTGTTAATTTCTGCCATTTTGTTGCTGTTGTGTGTGTATATTTCTGCTCTTTTGACTTGTTGATTTGGGATTATTCATTCCTTGTGTTTTCTTGAGTATTTTGGTTGGAGTTTTCCTTCTTCTGTAGGGCTGAATTTGTAATAAATGTTATTTACATTTGTTTTTTTTCATGGAATGTATTATTTTCTCCATCTATTGTGATTGAAATTTTTGCTAGCTATATTAGTCTGAGTTGACATTTATGGTCTCTTAGAGTCTGTAGCACACCCGTCCAGGCCCTTTTCTCTTTTAGAATCTCTATCAGAGTCAGGTGTAATTCTAATAGTTCTGCTCTTATATGCTGCTTGGTCTTTTCCTCTAGAGGTTTTAAAATTCTTTCTTTGTTCTGTATGTTTAGTATTTTAATTATTATGTGGTGAGGGGACTTTATTTTTTGGTCTAATATATTTGGTGTTCTGTATGCTTCTTGTGCTTTGATAGACAGCTTCCTCTTTAGGTTAGGGAAATGTTCTTGTGTGATTTTGTTAAAAATATTTTCTGTGCCTTTAGTCTGGGTTTTCTTCTCCCTCCTTTATTCCTATTGTTCTTAGGTTTGGTCTTTTCATGGTGTCCCCAAATTCCTGGATGTTTTTTGCTATGTGTTTTTAAATATTTAATATTTTTTGACCAAGGTATCCATTTATTCTATCATGTCGTCAATGCTTGAGATTCTCTCTTGCATTTCTTGTGTTATGTTTGTGAGGGGTGAGGCTTGCCTCTGAGGTTCCTTTCTGAATTCTTAAATCTTTCCTTTCCAGATTTCCCTCAGTTTGGGTTTTCCTTGTTGATTCTGTTTCTACTTTTAGGTCTTGAACTGTTTTATTCATTTTCCTCCGCTTTTGGTTTCTGTTTTCATAGATTTCTTTAAAGGATTTATTAATCTCCCCTTTAATACTCACTATCCTTGTCATAACGGCTGTTCTAAGACCTTTTCTTGTTTCTCAGCTATGCTGCATTTCTTAGGGCCTGCTGTGATGTGGTTGCTGGGCCCTAGTGGAGACATCGTGTGCTGACTGTTACTGATTTGTGTTTCTACACTGGTGTTTAAGTAACTGGATTTGGGAAGTTTGTAATTTAGATGCTGGTATCTGATCATGTCTGTGAGCCCAGGTGAGCCCTGCCTAGCTGATTCAGTGGGCGATGTCCTCCTAGTGTCTTCCATCCCATCTGACTTCTATAGTTTTTCTTCCCCCTCTTCCTGTTTGCTAATCTCCAAGGGAACAGACCTGATGTAATGGACCATCTTAAACTCTCTCTCTGTCTCTTTCTGTCTCTGTCTTTCTGTCTGTCTCTCTCTCTCCTTACTGCCTGGCTGTATGTCTCTGCACCATTCCCTTCTGCTGCTGGATGAAGCCTGTCTGACGATAACTACACATGGGCTCACAGAGAGTGAAACAGCAAGCATGGCACCTGCATGGGTCTTCACACATATGATATGGCTGTTAGCTTGGTGTGTTTCTGTGGGACTCCCGTGTGAACTGGAAGGGGATTGTTATAGCCCTTTGTGCACAGGAAGAGACTCTTCTCTAACATTTTCTAGGGGCTCTTTCTCAACTTCCAAACTGCATCAAATGTGTGTATTTGTTTCTCCTAACAGAGGCCATTCCTTCTTCCTTTGATGTCCAGTGTGTCAAGAACAGTTATGTATATTTTCATTTTAAATGCCCTTTTCAGATGATCATAAATATGAAATCATTATTTCATCCCATATGTAAGTGTACATTCATAATTCAAACCAGAATTTGCAAGAGGTGGATTTTGTAAGTGGTATGCCTTAGGAATCAGCCCTCTCCTCCCCTGTGCAGAGCCAATAATTCAAGCCCCAGTTACTCTAAAAAATGACTCCTCTGAACAGCCTTAGTGCATTGCACATCACATTCTCATTTCTGGAATTCAGTTTTGATGTTTTTCTCATAATTTTGCAAACATAAGTTGAAGAGTATTATATTATTGTTCTATGATCTTTAAAATTTAGAAATTAATTCACCTTAATGGAAAGAGAATATATATATTTCCTTTGAATGAAAGTCTCCATTAATTTAAGTTACTTGACTTATTGAAGCATACTTAATTAAAGAGAGAATGTTTGATTGTAGGAGACAGCAAAACCAAAAAGTGAACATTGCAAAAACCAAAATTTTATTCTCTGGTCCTTTTCCCAATATGCAAACCATTTGTTTATAGTTGATTTATAGAAAGAATAGTCTTTTATAGGGCCAAACTTTGTCACTAAAGGAGGCTTCTTTGTGAATTATTACCTTGAAATTCTGCATCTTTTTTTCTTTCTATTTTCAAGGATTTTTTGGAGTGTCACCACCCCCCCCATTTTCCTGTGTTAATATGGGCTGCTGCTGTATCTGTGTCCACACTGTCACGTAGTGTGGGGAATCTTGGTTTTTTTTTTGTGACTTTCAATCTCTGCACTCACCACCATTTTCTATTCCAATAGTATCGCTCACATGATGAATATGTTTCATTTGTTTTACACCTTTGAGACTTAGTTAGCACATGCTTTTTAAAAGTTCCTGTTTTCAGTTATCTGGATGAGGTAAATACTTTTTCAATTTATTGCATGTCTCTAGAATGAATGTGACAAGAGCAGGATCTCTTCTGCAGGATTACTGTCGTGTCTCATTACTAGATCAGAAAGGAGCCAACATAGAGTAGATGGTAAATAACTAAAAGATGAATTACTACACTGTTATTTTTCCTAACAAATTAGGAGTTCTTAGTAGCATGTTGTGTGCAGGTGCTGGGACTAACTCAGTCAATCCTGGCATCACTCATAATTTAGTTAACGTTCAAAATGGTTACTTTCATTCCTAATGCCACTAGACTTGATAGTACTCAGGAGGCTGAGGCGGAAGAGTCTCATCCTCGAGACCTGTGTGGGCTACAGGGAGAGTTCTAGGGGAGTCTGGGAAACTTGGGAAAACTTGATGTCAAAATAAAAAGGAAAAACATGTCATGACTGTGGTTTAGTGGTAGAGCAAGAACTTGCCTAGTATGCAAAGTTCCCTGGTTCAATCCCCAGTGTGAAGGAAAAAAAGAGTAAGACAGAGATGGTGGCTTTGTGGACACACCTGTGCATACATTTAGTAAGCCATGTGAATAATAATGATGCTTCAGTCAACAATGGCCCTTGTCTACATTGGCGATCTCATAGGCCTATGATCCAGCTAAAACATTCCTGTTTCCTGGTGACATTGCCGCAGCCACAGTCGTGTAAAGTATGGTGATGCTGGTGTAAACAGTGCCACACTGCCAGTCATGTGTGTGTATAACTTAATACCAGATAATGATAGTGCATGGCTCTGTTACTGGCTTGTAAATTTATTATACTCTCATATATGACTTTTAAGGTAAACTTTCACATAAAAGAAAGTTTATTACAAGCAACAAACTATGTGATTCTATCATCAGCTCATATTTTTTCCATATCTGAGTTGAGGCATTTTCTTCTTGTACTTGATTTCATCTCATACTCTTTTCTTCTTAATGGCCCTAGAAACAATAGGCTATATAGTAATACATATGTGTGTGTACATATATACTTATATATGTGCATATATTACTACATTTATTTGTTATATAATATGTACAAATATAATATATTTATAGTAATATATATATGCACAGATATAACTTATGCTCTGTATTTGTCAAACATAATAAACATATGCGTTTTTCTATATTATATATATATGCCATATCTTTGTTTGCCAGCCTTTATGTCATATAGACTTGATGTGCAGCAAACTGACTGTCTAAGCTGATGCAGGCATCCTCCGTGAGAGCTGCACAGTGTAAAGACACATTTTCCAGAATGCACCTCTGTCACTAAGGGCTAGGTCACCTAACAACTTTACTAGATTACTGCATTTATGCATATTTTTGAAATGTCAAGTTGTTAGAAATACTTTTAATATCTTTATTTAAATATGAAAGTGAGATGATGATCATCTAAACGGAAAATTAAAATCTTCATTAAATAAACTGGACACTTAAAGTGGCGTTTTGCTACATTCAGACTGCTGTTCTGAGTCTTGATCCAGTTAAAATGTTAAAGTACTTAAGGCCAGTACAGTGACTACCCTTCCGATAACTCCGCCTTATCGTAGGATGCCAGCCATCAGTCACAAGCAGCAGTGATGAAGTGGCTTCAGGAGCTGGATGTGATGTTTACGTCAGGGAACGGCCTCAGTGACAAATAGAAAGTTGGACATGACCACAGCTCTAAGGAACTCCAGTTTGATGCCTCACTGATAGCACGCTACCAAGACAGCTTTCCAAGAAGGGCGATCCTCTTGATCCCATTCTTCCTGTCTTCTTTTATCAGCATATTCGTCTGGCAGAGTGCTAATGCAGTCGCAACCAGTGAAGACAACCTCTTCCTCTCTCTCCGCTGTGGAAATGGTGCTTTCTTGGTGTGGTTTCTGATTGCTTCTACTGCTTTAGGAAGACATTGTCAATTCCTATGGATGGACTAACTTCGGGAAACCAGTCATAGGCTCGTGTGGGCTTCCTCTGTGAACTTAGCAGTAGAAACATCTGTATGCTTCCCTTCTGAGTTGCTGTGTTAAGGTCCTTTGAAATGCATGCAATTTCGTGGCTGGAAGCATAGAATTTTATAATAAGTTCATAAAAGATGATCTATATATATATTATGTAAATATGATAGAGAGGTGATAATTATGGGACCAATGGGCAGATAGATGATAGCTAGATTGATAGACAAATAAGTAGATAGATGATACATAAACAGGTAGAAGATTCTTGGTATATGCTATATTAAGTGCTATATTAATATTATTCCAGTCATCTTTTGTTAAAAATGGACAGCTCTCTCTAGATGTTTTAAAATACAGAATACTTTTTCTACTAAGTGTGTGCCAAATTTTCCTTATTACATAAAGATTATGCTTTTAAATATGAGAGTCATCCGAATAAATTTGAACTTAAAGGTCACACCATATGCAGTAAGGCGGAGATCCCAGGCTTCCGTTTATATTTCTGGCAGCCTTCCAGTTGACAACACTTAGCAATTAACGGTGTTCTGAGCGAACTTTCAGCATTCATCAGTCTAGACTCAAGACTTAGTTTGTCTCGAGGAATGATTTGTCTAGACTTGAAGAGAGATGTCTTGCTTTCTTTAACTCAGCAACTTCTCTGTTTACCCATGGTCCAAAATTGCTGGCGAGAACACTGCACAGTGAGATGCTGTTGTTCTGAGGAAATATTACAAGGCAGTGATTCTAATGTAACACTTTTTTTCCATTTATTTGATGAATAATTTTCGCGTTTCACTCACTGATAACCATTCATTGATTATATACAATTTACTCAGCCAATAAATATTAAAAGGATAGAAAAGTTCTTTTTCTCTTATGGCCCTTTTAATGGAAAAGACAAATCACTAGACTGTAAATATCAGTGTACCAGGCTTTTTTTTTTTTTGAGCCACCAACCAGCTCCCAAATCTTGACATGGAGACTTCTTACTAGTTATGAATACTTGGCCTAGCTTAGACTTGTTTCTGGCTAGCTCTTTTAAATTAACTGATTTCTCTGTATCTACCTTTTGCTTTGGGGCTTTTTTTTTAACCTTCATTCTTTCTGTATATCTTACTTTCCTGCTTCCTCCGGTGTCTGTCTGTCTGGCAACTGTCTGTTTTCTGGCCTCAGGAGTGTCCCTCTTTTTCTCCCTCATTCTTTTCTCCCGAACCTAATGTTCTCCTACTTATTCTCTCTGCCAATCAGCCCGCCTGTTCTTTCTCTGCCTAGCTACTGGCTATTCGGCTCTTTATTAAACAGCTCTTTATTAGACAGGCAAGGTGAAATAAATTCAACACACTTTTTCACCATTAAACAAATGCAGCATAAATAAATGTAACACATCTTTGCCCAATTAAAATAATATTCCACAACAGATCAGTGTGTGGAAATTGCCAGTAAAATGTTCAGGTAATGGCATGGAAAATTTGAGTGTGGTTCCTTTTAAAAATGCGAACAGGAAAGGCTTTCCTGGGCAGGTGACAGCTGAGCTAAGGTCTACATGTTACAAACAAGACAGCCCTGAAAACCTGGAGTCTCAGGATTTCAGAGAGCAATCGCAAAGGCCCCAAGGTAGGAATCCCTCAGCTTAGTGGACTAAGGGACAGAAGAAAGGCCAGTGTGACCGAAAACAATGTGTGACCAGGTGGGAATGTTAGTGTAGCACTGGTGAGATGCACTGATGGACTTGGACTAGCAAACAAGCAATGGGGTTAGAGGACAGTGATTTGGAGGTAGGACTATCAATACAGCCGAGCCATGGGAAAGGCTGCCAAAAAGCTCAGGAATAGCTTCTATATGTTTGGGCTCTGCAGCAGAGAGAATATTACAAAAATATAATGAAGAATGCCTTACAGAGATAGGGGAAAGCAGGACTGAATGAATACAATTAATAGATTTAGTGGTTGCATCATATAAAGTTTAATATAGCCAATAAATATCCAGAAGATACACACACAGTACTATGTGTGTGATAAACACATTACTGTGTGTGATATACACATTACTCTCTCTCTCTCTCTCTCTCTCTCTCTCTCTCTGTGTGTGTGTGTGTGTGTGTGTGTGTGTGAAGTAGCACTGTTTCCTTAAAGATAATTTTTAAAAAAATGTCTCAACAAATGATTAAGTAAATGTGACAAATGTCTTGCAATGTTTTGTAATAAGTAAATATTTGGCATTCTGCTGTAAGCATTTTTGGTACCCCCTAACCCCCTTTTACTGATAGTTTCAAACATAAAAAAGAAGAGCATTCTCTTATATAAACACACAGCAATTATCCAAACCAGGAAATAAACGTTAATACAGTGCTATCATGAAATCAGTCACGACCTGTTGTTTCCACCCATCTTACAGTCTCGGTAGTTATTGTTCCTCCAGGTCCAGCCTCTGCTGCCAGAACCCACACTGTGTTCAGTTGCTGCTTCTCCATTATTCTTCTCAGTTGAAGCATTTGCCACCCTTTCTTTGTGTTTCTTGATCTTAAAATTTCTAGGGACCACAGGAGATTGCTTTGTGGAGCGAGGCTTACTTGACTGTTTTTCATCATGGTTGGTTTCAGGTGATCCATCTTCAGCATGAATGGAGCCATAAACGTCCTTGTGGGTGCACTGTAGCCGGGGTATATTATTAGCCTGTTCTTTTGTTGCTAACCTTCACTCTCAGCTCCTGGTTAAGGGGTGTCCCAGAGATCCATGTCCTGGAAAACTACTTTTCATTCCTTTTCTAATTAACAAATTTGTAGGGAAACATTCTGCTATTATTAAACATCCTGTTTCTTGCTAAGTTGTTTACCCGCTAGTTTTAATAGTCATGGTTTTCTTGCATAGCTACAAAGTTGAAAAATTATGACATTTTTCTTCCAAAATTTTAATTTTAACTGTAGTGATGAGTTAGCATTTTCCCGGAATAGCTTTTTCAGTTCTTAATTAGTGACCTTCGAAGTGAACTATTTCTATTTTAACTTCCATGGATAGTATAGATGCTTTGGCAAAGTTTTAAATTCAGGAGTGTAAAGTAAAAAGGTAGGGCTTACTCATAAGATTAAAGAAATGGGCCTTTGAGTTTTGTGTTTTCAAGATCAGTCTTTATGTTCTGTGTCTTCGAAGCTTGGTGAGCCCCTTGACACTGAGAGATACCCACCTGCTGGCGTATTAAAGTGCAAAACCTTCAGGAAAAAGCAGAGTTGGTCCACACAGCCTAGAGATATTTCTATCATGCCTACGTATCATCAGGGGCTAGGGGCTGCTGCCAGTACAGATGGAAATAGCAGAAAGCTGGTGTTTCTAATACAGTAGAATAAAATGTAACCTTTAATATTTGCTGCAGGCAGTATGTAAACAAAGATAATGTCGAAAGGGCTGGTAAATATACTTGGAAATACCCTTGTCTCCTCAAAGTTGCCTGAAGATCACCCATCCTAAGGAACTAATTTTTGTTACCCTACTGGAAGCGTTCATTTTTATTTGATGTGCTATAGTAGATTGAAAGTAAGAACAGGAAAAAGGATTTTAGTAGAATATAGGTATATTGTTTCATCTTAGAACTCAAACAAGTTCGTTCGGCAAGTATTTATTTGGAGATTTTCCACACTGGAACTTCTAACCAAGCAGAAAATAGACTCATGTTTAATTCTTGAACATTTCATCTTCTCTGATTGCTCCAGACACCTAGAGAGATCGAACAATCTTCTTTAAGTGGAACATCCGCAGAACTAGAAGAAAATGAGGAAAAGTAATCCTAACAAAACTAGAAAAGAAAGGGGCAGTAGAGAATGGAGCTGCAGCTAGTGGACATGAACTCACTGAGCATAGGCCAGTGGATGACATACCCTTGCAGAGAGTAGAAGGTGGTAGTCACGCTCATCGCTGTAGTTCAGTTGGCTCCATTTCTCCTGTAAAGTGTATTGAATATGCTTCCTGTTATTGCTGCCTAGGGTTGGGCCTTACACCTGGCTATGTTCCTGGAAACTAAGAGCTGTAACTCCTGAAGGAGGGACTGAACTTAGCCTCCAGGTGGCTCAGTAACCGGCATTATCCTTTTCTTCCTCAACAGGAGCTCCACGAAGCCCACACATCACCTTTGATTTTTTTTTTCCAAAACAATGAGCCACCCTGGAAAAAAAAATTAAATTTCAGAACTAAGACATGGGGAAAGAAACAAAGAGGAAAATAGCAAGTGAAAGGTTGAGAAATGAGAGAAAATACAAAATGTTTAAAAGCACTCTGTGGCATTGTAGGAAGAGGAGCAGAAAGACTTGAAGAAATAGTGGACGGGGCTACGTTGAACAGTCACCGTCTGGACATGACTTGGCCTTTGCACACTCGTAAACGCATAGCAGTGGGGTTGCACACTCGTAAACGCATAGCAGTGGGGTTAGCAGTGTAGTTAACAAACCTACACTAGATTTGTCCTATCGACATTTCACCAAGGAAGTGGGAAGAGTTAATTGAGCCTAGTTAATTAAGAGTTAATTATTAACTTAATTAAGAATTAAGTTAATTAGGAGTTAATTAATCCTCCTCAGAGGGCCCATTGACAGGTAATTGTAGCTGGGGGAAGGGCATCACCTTCTTCAGTGGTGTATCCACTGATAGGTTGTACATTCTCTGATACCTGAGCTCCCACCTGCACTCCTGAAAGCAGCCCTTACCACACTCAGTGTGTTACACACACAAAAGACCTGAGTGTGCGATAGAGATGGGTTGGGTAGAGGATGGGTTTTAGTGTGCGGCATAGGGATGAGGGAGGGTAACTAAGGTGAGGACGGCTAAGAAACACCACGTACAGGCACAGAACTGCCAAGGAATAAAGAGCAAATTAAAAAAAAAAACCTGCAAAAGATGAGCTTCAGAAAAACTGATTGAAATACCCAGCAAGTTTGGATCAGTGACAAGCATCTTAAATCTCTCAGCTGAACATCCACGTGCGGTGTAGGTGTTATCAGCATCTAAGACATCAAGAATGAGAGGTTAGGGAGATCAGGTCACAGAGCCTTGCAACCCTGCACCCCTAACATCTCCATCTCCATTGGTAAGTGCTCTTAGGACTTCAAAGCAAAGCAAAAACAAAGCAGAAACCTGTAGCCCAAATTCTCACCATCGCATAACAAAAGAGAATCAAGCAAACAAATCAAGATTTGAAACGTGGTTTCGTTCAAGTTGACATAACAGAAAATAATTCTTAAAAGTTTATAATAAACGTGTATAAGACATTGAAGATGTAGTTGACGGGAAATGCCTGATTTATAAGATTAAACATTGAGAGAAGAGATACAATTTTTATCCTCAACATAATAAAGCTTTATGTATTTATTCATGTAGATATATATGACTATTTCGTTACCTTAAAATTATATTAGAATTACAATGCATGCCTTTTATAATTATCTAATTTTCAGTTATTTTTTTTATTTGAGTCATTTTTTTCTAATATGAGCAGTTTGAGTAGTTTTTCTAATATGTACCATTATTTCTGCGATGCATTTTTACTTCTTTAACCCAAATTGCCTACAATCTCTCCTAAACGGCTTCCTTCTTTTACAGCAATGCCTTTGAGATCTTCCCATGTCACTGTGTAATGTACAGTAGTAGCTACACTATTACACTGCTGAACATTTCATTGTGTGTACGTGCTGAGTGTTTATTTCTATGCCATTTCAAGCGATTTCTTTTCCAGAATTTTTTTGTGACCATAAATATTCCTTTATTTAAATCAATATATTTTTATTTTCTCTTACCTGGTTAAATCCCTGCAGGTGGAGTTCTGGGTTGTGTGGTAAAATGCTTGCCCAGTACACTAATAAAACAGATACGATGGTGTCTAGAGATGTGGTTTCCACTTCATCTTCCCATCAGGAATTTATGTGAGTTCCGTTGGCAGCACTTGTCATTAGTGTTTTGGTTTTCTGTTTATTGTTGATAGTTGTTCTCATGGGCATGCTGGGGCTTTAAGCTGCCTTTGCTGAATGATTCAGTATGTACAGTGAATCTTGTGTCCTACTTAGGCATCCGTACGCTATCCTTTATCCTGTATCATTTTTTGTAAAACCATTTGCCCACTTTCATTTTTATTAATTAATGACATTTAACCAATAATTTTTCATAGTATAGACACTTTGGCACATAGTTATTTAGCAAGCGTTTGTCCTTGCCTATTGTTTATTTTAGTTCTTGACATTCTAAATAACAGAGAAATATTAAAAAAAAAACTGATGAATTCCAGTCTTTAAGTTTTAGTCAGTCTTGTTTTTGGAACAGAAAATCAGAAGGCTTGCCTAATTTATGGAAGCTTTCTCCTTCCTCTTATTGTAGAATTTTCTTATTTTTTATTTATATCTTATTATATTTAAGTTTATGGCCTATTTTGATTCCACTTTTATGTCATGGAAGATACAGATAAATGTTACCTTTATTACACATGGGAGTTCAACCTAAGTAGTACCCTTTGTTTAACAGACCCTTTCCCTATTACAAGTGCAGTTTCTCCTTCATAAAGACAACGTTGGCTGTGTATAGGAATATACTTCATAGTATATTCCTTTCTTGCAAAAATATATTTGTCAGTTTTAATATCAAAGCCATACCTTCTCATTTATGTGTAACTCTTTAGGTCTTGAAACCAGGCAGTATTCTTAGTTTTCAGTACCATTTTCATTATATCAGAGCTTTAAAATTTGCCATTCCTTGTAAATTCTGAAGTTTGTCTATGACTGCTTAAAATCTTCTGAGAATTTTCAGGGAGATTATATTTCACTTCTAGGTCAATTGTAAAATGGAATCACTTTGGTGTCCTCTACCCTAACTTAGAAACACTGTGTACTTCCTTCTTCTTTTTCCCCTCCCTCCCTTCCTCCCTTCCTCCCTTTCTTCTTCCCTGTCCCCTTCCTCCCTCTTTTACTTCCTTCCTTTCTTTTTTTCCTTTCCAATCCAATGGAAAAGTTTATTTTACTTTATTGAAAGTAAATTTTTTTTCATACAATATATTCTGACGGTGGCTTCTCCTTCCCCAGCTCCTCCCAGTTCCTCCCCATTTACTACTAATCCAAAGCTCCACCTTTTCTTTTTCTATCTCATTAAGATACCAACAGGTATCTAAAAATAATAATAAGACAAAATTAGATTAAAATAAACAAACCAGGATTGGAAAAAAAAAAACAAAACAACTTACAAACAGGAGAAAGAAAAAGCAAAAGAAAAAGTTCAAGAGACACTATAGACACAGAGATACGTAGATTCTTACAAAGAAATCCTACAAAAACAGAAAACCGGAAACCATAATATATACACAAAGAGCCTGGAAGAAAAACAAAAGTCTCGTCAAAGCACCAGGAGGAAAGGAACCTCCAAACACGTGACTGAGTTTGTTTTGTGTTGTTGTCTTCTGCCGGCATGGAGCCCGTCTTTAAGAGCCATCTGCTTCCCCAGTGAGACTCTGTTGGAGAAAACTAATGCTTCATTTGGGAGTGGCTATCAATTGGGGACACCTCTAGGTTAGAGATGTGAGCTTGTGTCCACATCTGCTCTCAGTGCTGGGACCCCATCAGGCCTGACCTGTGCAGACCTATGCATGCTGCTGCAGTCTCTGAGTCACATGTGTGGCACGTCACTTCTGCATATGGAAGATCTTCCCCGGGTGTCCTCCATCCCCTCTGACTCTTACAATCTATCTGCCCCTGAGTCCTGAGGGAAGGGACTTACTGGAGACATTCTCATTTAGGACGAGTGTTTCCAGGTCTCTCACCCACTCCATATTTTCCAGTTGTGGGTTTCTGTATTTGTTTTCAGCTAGTGCAGGAGGAAGCTTCTCTGGTGATGACCAGGGAAGATAAATATGAACATGAGAATGTCACTAGTAATCATTTTATTACTAGTAGAACAGTAATATTTGGTTTTACCTACATAAATTTGGGT
The DNA here is from genome assembly GCF_982192425.1 of Myodes glareolus. NCBI lineage: Eukaryota > Metazoa > Chordata > Mammalia > Rodentia > Cricetidae > Myodes > Myodes glareolus. The sequence goes on along the minus strand of NC_142026.1, from coordinate 46,875,099 downwards.
GCTTTTTTTAAACCAGTGTTTTAAAATTTGTAATACATGAATATTACACATAATTTCTCAAACTTATATCCAGTTATTGCACTTTTGATGTAAGTACAGATTTTTATTGTGTTTTCTTATTAGTTTTCTAGTATATAAAAATCACAACACTTTTATGTCTACTAATGTCTTGTCACATAACTTTATTAAACTCAGTGATAAATTTAATGACTCTTAAAATGTTCAAAGACTTTCAGTCCTGTCAAGTAACATTTGGACAAGTTGTAGAACTTTGTACCTATTAGTTTCTTATTTCTTTAAAAAAAATTAAGATTTCTAGTAACCACACTGTCCTAGATTCTTTACTGTTGCTGTGATATACATTCCGACCAAAAGCATCTTACAGGAGGAAAGAATCTGTTTGTCTTCTACTTCCAAGTCACAGTCCATCTTGGAGGGCAGGAAAACAAGCTGGAGTATGAAGCAGAGACAATAGAGGCAGTGTACTTGCTGTCAGTCTATGGGACCACGCTTAGCTAGTGTTCCTATTTTACCTGGGTCCTGTGGGATGTTGACGTGGCCTGGGCCCTCGTCCATCAACTCACAATCAAGATAAATCCCTAATAGGCAGGCCCGAAGGCCAGTTTGACCTGGGCAGTTTCTCAACTGAATTCCTTGCTCAGGTGGCTCTAGGCTGTGTCAAGTTGATAGTTGAGGCTAGCTTGGACAACAGCTCAATGCTGAAGGGAAGCTAGGAGAGAAAATTTCCGACTTGGGCAACTAAGCATTCAACTGTCATTGTCTTGTGGAAAAGGGCACAGGCTGTCACATTCTTTAAGGTTGGAGGAGTTCTTTTGTATTCTTAGTTTTCAAGGAGTGAATAACTTGTATTGGATTTTGATATAAGGTTTTATGTCGTTTGTTGAAGTAAACCTATGAAGATTTTCCATTTTGAGTCTAGTGATATTGGTAATTACACCGTTTGGTTTTTCAATGCTAAAATAGTTCTTCATTCCTGGGATAACCCTTTAATGCCTGTCTCTTGCTGCTTCTTTTTAGGTTTTACTTGAGTTTTTGCTCCCATTCTGTTTGATTGCTTAAGTATCACTGCCTGTGTTCGTTGGAGACATTATCATCAGCATCTGTTGGCAACATCTTTTATTGTTTTAGAGTCAGGGTAGCACTGGCCTCGACAAATGGAGTGGGACTTGAGGCTTTAGTAAAATGGCTTTAATGAAATTGTGGTTTTAATATCCATTGAGTTGGCATTGTTTCTTCCTTCAAGAGTCACAGTGTTTAATGGACACAGCACAGTATCCTTTCTCATGGAAGCATTTTAACTCTGAGCTCAACTCCTTAACACACTTTAATAATTAACGTCACGTCATATTAATTTCTTTGTGAGCAAATATCTACTGTGTCTCATGGTTTTCAGGACATTTGCTCATTGTATCTCTCTCATTGAAGTGATGAGAATTAATTTGTTTGTAGTATTAAATTTTTAAGTATCTGAGTTTCTAAAATGAGATTTCTACTTCTAGTCAAATTTTGACCATTTTTATTAGTCTTCTTTTATAAAATTCATATTTACAGAGAGCAGAGATTTGGTTTCCATTTACTCTCTTGCTTTCCATTTTCAATTTCATTTGTTAATCTTGCCATATTTGTTATGCCCTTTACTTATGAGAGCAGAATTTGTTTTTCTTTATTAGTTAAAGACCATGGCTTTAAAAGTTTGTAAAATATCCTAACACAGCGAGCATTCTGCATTTCCTTCTCAGGACTGATGACTATTTTAACTGCATTCAACATATTGTTTTTGTTTTCAGCTTCTTCCTGTTTAAAGCACTTTATAACCTTTATGTGACTTTGTCTTTGAATCCCGGGACATCTAGAAATATATAGTGTAATTCTGAGTGTTTGGGGATGTCCTAGATTCCTTTCTGTTACTTTTATCCTAGTTTAAGATTTTCACGGGTCTCTTCCCTGCCCCCACTGTCGCCCTTTTGCCTCCTGTGCCCTTGGAATTCCAGCTGTCCCTATTTCAGTGCTGAGGAGTTCTATCCAGAGAGGTGAGTGGGTGCTAGCTGGGGCGGGCTGTCCCGGAAGAGAGCATCCCCCCCAAGCTTCTGCTGCAGGATCTTCTGTGTTCCATTCGACCCTACCCTGCCACCAAGGTCGCCCTTCTGTCTCCTGTTTCCTTTCAATACCAACTATCCCTACTTAAATGCTGAGGGGTTTCATCCAGAGAGGAAGAGATGGGCAGGCGCCAATGCAAGAATACCTCCAACAACCTGAAAGGCAACATGACATCACCAGAATCCAGGGATCACAAAACTAAAAGAATTGAACATCCTACTCCATAAGAAATAAAAGAAATCGACTCTAAGCGGAACTTTATGAAAATAATAGAGGATCTTAAACAGGAGGTGAAAAATCTGCCGTAAAGAAATGGAAGAGAAGTATAACAAAAAGATTGAAGAAATGAGTAAAGAAATGGAAGAGAAGTATAACAAAAAGTTTGAAGAAATGAGTAAATCCATAAAAGAAACCCTGGGAAACCAAGAAAAAACAATCAAACAGGTAATGGAAACAGTTCAAGATTTGAAAACTGAAATGGAGGCAATGAAGAAAACACAAATCAAGGGCTGGCTGACTATGGAAAATCTAGGTAAACAAACAGAGACTTCAGAAACAAGCATAACCAATAGAATACAAGAGATAGAAGAACGAATCTCAGACTCTGAAGACACCATAGAGAAAATAAACGCTTTGACCAAAGAAAACAGCAAATCCAACAAATTCTCATCACAAAACATTCAGGAAATGTGGGACACAATAAAAAAACCAAATCTAAGAATAATAGGGGTAGAAGAATGAGAAGAATTGCAGATCAAAGGCCCAGAAAATATATTCAACAATATTATAGAAGAAAACTTCCCCAACCTAAAGAACAATATCCCTACGAAGGTTCAAGAAGCATATAGAACACCGAATAGACTGGATCAAAAAAAAAAAAAGAACTTCTTATGCTTCATTTGAGTTTTTTAAATTTAACGTATTTTTTTTTTATTGAATCTTTGGAAAGTTCCCATCATGCACCCTAATTCCATTCACCTTCAAGTCTTTTCATATCCTCCCCTCATCCTTGCGGTGACCCCAAAGAAAAAAAAATCAGACTAATCTAAAATAAAACAAGCAAACAACCAACAAAACAAAAACAAAAAGAAAAACAAAAAAGCAAAAACAAAACCAAACAAAACCAAAACAAACAACGACAACAACAAAACACTAAGAGAACCTCCCCCAAAACACCCCTCTTCACTCCTCTACTTTTTTTTTTTACCTCTCCAATACCTCTTCATTCATCCTGTTAGGATTGGGACTCGACGTGTGTTACACAGTGTGCCATTTTGTCCAATCAGCTTTATTTGCAAATGTTCATTGCAGTGAGTCACTGGACCCTCACTGAAACTTCCCTTGGATATCCTGTGGCTGCCTCTGAGTAGTCATAGAGATCCTGTGGGTATCTTTTTACAGGACAGGTCCCTGCATGAGCTTCAGGAGGGGCTAGATGGGTAGATGTTAGGGTCGGCCAACCTCAGCCCCATTATGGGTCTGGGTAGTTGAGCTGGCTAGTCCAGGCCACCTGGGGTTGCCCATCTCAGGCGAGGGGTGATGCTAACTCCCCTATACCCATGTTGTCAGCTCTCCTCTCATGGTGATGGGTGGGCCATCTCTCCAAGAGCTGGGAGTGGGGTGGGGTGGGGAGAGCTCGCCCATGAGGGCCCATACCAGCTCTCTTGCTGCAGTGTCCAGGGAGGGGTAGGGGCAATGAAGAGCTGCGCCAGCTTTGCATGACCCTGGATTTCATCACACATAGTTCCTGTGGCCCTCTGTTTATGTGATTTTTTATTCTCTTATATTTGTTGTGTACTTAAAAATCCTATATATTCTGCTGTTAATTCTGTTCTATTAATGTTAATTAATTACATAAAGTCATTTGTCAGGGTTATTTCAGTCTCCCATATCTTTATTGATTTTCTTTCTACATTCTATATTGAGAGAGAATTGTTGAAGTGCTCAGGTGTAATTATGGATTTGTTTGTTTTTAATTCCATTATTATCACTTTTTATATTCTCAGACATGGATTTCAGAAGCAGATACATTTAGGATTGTTCTTTATTCTTATTTGATATTTCTCTCATCACTTTGTAATATTCTTTCTAGCTTGGCACTGTTCCTTATTCAGGTGATGCTGACTAAAGTGATTATGATTTATAGATGTGGCCATTGGACTTTCATTTCTTGGCATATGAAACTGAAACTGAGCCTTTGTTGATCAAAAAGTAAATAGTAGAAGACTCTAGCAGACCAGTTTAGGTGGAAAGCTCCAAAGCTAGCCACCCAGGCTCAGAGAGTCTGGACAAGGAGGTGACGGCTCTGAGGAGAGGCTCAAATGATGAGTTAAAGCTCCGCAAGGTGATGTATCCTGCTAACCAGTGACAGGCAGAGCTGAAGTCCTTGCACTATGGATCTGGAGCCCTGCCCAACCTGAGATGTGTCTATAGATGACTTTTTTTCTGAGTTCTTGTTACTGAGTTCTAAAGCCGAGGGTTAGGGCGTATAGTAGAGACTGAAGTCAGCGGCTTTTACCTGAGGCTCTCAGCACAGCTCTGCTCACAGATCCAAGGGAGGTGTCACTGTGCTGTAGAGAAGCGGAACAAAAGAAGCTATAAGGTCATTTACAGGAGATTAATAAATGAATTACTGAGCAGACACTGATGGAGGAGGGTCATCTTTCTATGTGTTGCTTTCATTGGTTAATTAATAAAGAAACATCTTGATTAACCCATTTCTAATAATCTGTGTAGCACCACGAGGTGGTGGCTTACCGGGAAGGATCTTAATCTGTGTCCATCTTGGAGAGGAGAGCTATAGCGTCTGCCTCATTGCCTTCTTCTCAGCATTCTGTTCTGTCTACCCCGTCTACCTATGTTCTGACCTATCAGGCCAAGCAGTTTCTTTATTAATTAACCAATGAAAGTAACATATAGACAGATGACCCTCCTCCATCAAGACACAGACACAATCTTCATATCATCAAGCAGTTACCACTAAGAAATGTGATTCCGATAAAGCATCTTTTCCCTTCAGGTGTGGCGACTTTACCAAATAGTTGATATCTTTAATTTCCATGGTGTTTCACTCAAAAGTTTCATGTTAAGCAACTCACATGCTAAAGAGTATTTGCACGCATGTGTGTGGAGTGCCTGTGTGTGGCGCTGGGAATAGAAGACAGCCTTGTTATCATTTGGTCAAGAGAAGTGGTCAGTGGCGCACACACAGTCGGTGTGAAGTCTCTAGTAGTTTTCCTTCCAGTTGTCCTCCTAGGGGGCTCTGCTCCTAAGCTGGTCAACACAGTATGAAGACAAAAACTATTCATCTGGCGTGTCCTTTTGCTTGGCTCTCTCTAACATGTTTGTCCTTTTCATTGCCTCTCCGTCACACTGCTGTAGTATAATTGGGGTTAGCAGGGCTGCCCTTCTTACCATGATTTGCAATGTCTGCACAGACATTTGCAGAAACCACTTTTGGTCTCAGTTGCAGATTCCCAATTTGCATCTCCTCATAGGTCACCATGGCCTACATTGATCTGCACTGACCTGGCTCATTTGAAACCGCTCAGGGTTTGTCCATATGCACAAAGACCAAAACGTTTCCTGTACCTCAGAGGTTCTAAAATCAATCCCAAAGGACTTAAAGTGATCTGGATGAGTTCTTCAAGTGCAAGTGTGTTCTGTTGCTTTGTTCAAACTCGAGTGTCAACATAAAGAACTAAAATACCGTAAGATACTAACTGAACCAGTTAGGCAATGTTTACACCAGTTATGAGTGACACAAAACACATTTTCCTGCTTAATATGTTATGAATATTTTATTTAGTGACTGAAATGAATTTGATAAAATTAATCCACATTGTCTTTTATTTTACTTCTTTGAGAATATGTGTCAAATTTTTGGCACAAGAGAAAATTTGTATTTCACTCTAGTCATAGAAGTTGAGCGGCTTCAGTTTCACCAGTCATCCTTCCTTTAGAAGAGACTTGTAAAGAAGTTACCAAAAACGACCAAGGTTCATTTAACCAGTGAACAGAAACAGTAATTGAAGCCTCTTTGAGCATTTCAGCCTTTATTTATAAACAAATTTGTCTTTAAATAAACTGCTGAACTATTAAAAATGAATCTTATTACTTATTGTATTTGCAGAAAAGGATGCTATACCTGGAAATATTCTACGTTCTCTGAGATTTTAAAATGCCTGTTATAAATGCAATATTTTTATAAGTAGCTATTCTAATTATAAATAATAAAAACCATAAGGAAGATAGTGGACTAGAAAGATTCCAGAAAGGAAATTCAGTGAAAGAGATTAGGAAATGTTCAGTTTATAGGCAATTAAGTTAGCTAAGCCTTGAAGGAGGAAGCAACTGAGGGCATTGAAGGAGGAGAGCTGCTCTAAGTGGAAGGAGCAGTATTAAAAAAAAACATGAAGGCAAAGGGTTATGAGAGTTTATTGAAAATAATGGCAAAAGGAATAAGCGACTACATGAAGAAGTGGTGAATGGTGGGGTAACCCACTCCAGGCAGTGCCTGAAGGACAGAAGAGTGACCCTTCAAGTCACAAAGATCCGGAGCTGTTGAAATGCAGCATAAAATGCCGTTCTCATTTATAAATGTGATTATCTAGATGGTGCTTCAAGAAGCACACACACACACACACAAACACACACGCAAACATGCACACATACACACACACATGCGTGCACACAAACTTCTGGAAATAAAATTATTGTCTGGGCATTTTCATTTTAAAGATAAATGTTCAAACAAAAGCATGTGAATCATACACTGAATTCTTCTCTAACAGAGTCTGAAGAATAGAATAGGGCATCAACCTGCCCAAGCAAAGTTTGCTCCCAACACAGACTCTAAACTGACCATGGTCCAATACAACGAGCACTTATTTCCATCCTACTATAGTCAATGTGGTGTGCTTGTCTGTTGTCCTAATATGTGGTCATCCAGTAACTTGCACTCTTTGATTCTCATGGCTCCACTGTTCCCTGGGTCCATCATGCCGTTTTACGGATAAGGATAACTAAGAGAGGTGTGCGTTTTTAACTGATGCAGACAAGGCAGGGGTTACTACTCTATCCCTCAGACTAATAACACTGTAAATGTGGTCCAACTGGATGCAAAAGTCGGGCGCTTTAAGAGGTCGGAAGTGTGCATTGCCGGTTTTGCCCAATGATCACATCTATAGACTAGAGCGCACACATCAAAAAATTGACACAGAGCGCTGGCGCAGCTGCGTTTGGTTGTTGGTGTCTGTATTAGTTTGTCTGGAACCTTTATGTCATCTATTCTGGTTAGTTGGTGCTCATGTCATGTAATCGTGAAAACACCGAGACTAATTTCCTTGCTTTATCTGCTTCTGTGGAAACATTATAGAGTAAGAGTTAGCTTTAGCTTGACAGAACTTGCAATAGTTTAAGACGTGAATAAAAACTGTAGATATTTGGAAAGAATAAGAAAATTTCCAAGCTTAAAAAAATTCCAAAAAGGGGAGAACCTCAAACACACTGTGTAATGAAGGCTGCCTCATTTTTATAATCCTACTTCCTCAAGTACCTGAGTGCAGCAGGGTTTATAGTCAGGTACTAGTTTAGATACAGTCATGTATCTAGTTTATCTTCTCTATTTTTAATTCATACCCTAGATTTATTTTCATGACATCGTTTCTGTTTTGTTGATTGCTGTTCCTGTATTAATCTCTTCTGTGACACCTTTTGGTTTCACACCATTCTTTTCCATTCCATAGTGCTCTTCTTTGTTCTGTTTTTATAAATGACTTCTATTTTATAGATACTACACTTTACATCTTGTCAGAAGTATCAACTACCACTCTTTGTTGCCTTCCCCAGTTCTTGTTGAAAATAATTTTTAGAATTATATATTCGTCTTCATCTTTGACATGATGGATCAATATTCTTTCCTCGCAATGATTTTGAGACTTTCACAATGGTCTTCTACTTGTTGTGTATGAAAGTGAACTCTGTAGAAGACTGACATTTACCAGTAGACATTTTTATAGATTGTCTTTGTGTCCCTGCCTTCATGTTTATGTGACAGTTGGAGACCATTTAGATCCACATCTATATGGCAAGGTGATAATCAAAATGTCTGACCTGTTTCTGAGTTCTAAAAGGCATTTGTGTACTATAGCTGTGCTAGTGTCAAGGAGATTTTCCTGAGATATAAACAAAACCAAACACATCACCTATTGACCCCATGTAGAGAGGACACCTGCAGATCAAATAAAGAATTCCACCCAAATCCAGCTGGATGAGTCACTGAATTTATTGGGGTGACTTACAGGAATGTGGATGACTAAAAGGCATCTACACCACCAGGAAGTATCCTTGGTTACTAATATGTACCTGAAGAGTCCCACTCATCCACCATGCAGATAACTTGTGACAACCTGTGCCTTGAAGAGGCTCTTGCCTGGATTGGGCACCTATACCACCAAAGTGAATTGTTTCACCTCTATTTACATAGTCTCAGGGAAAGGGGAAACCTCATAAGTGCTCTCAAACCTTGGGATCCTCATGAGCCCCTAGAGTCCTGGAATCGCTTTAGGTCCAAGATTCTCATGAACCTCCACCTGTATCACCAAGGAAGAATAAGTAGGCCTGACCTCGCGAGTGTCCCATGAGGGTGTTCACCACAGCTCAGCAGCTCTGATTCAAGATGGCCGTGGTTACGTAAAACAGAAGAAAGAACTCATGAAAATTGGATGTGTCAGTCTCTTATCTATTCTTCCTGGATCTCATATATCCCAGTGATGACAATTTTTACTCTATCTGAAAACATGGTTCTTCCCAGTTCCCTCTTCTTTCTTTTCCTCTTCAGCAGACTCTTATTTGTGATAAGTATTCTTTCTAGGATATACTACAAACTCTACCCCTTGATTTTCTTCTACTTGCTGTTAATTATTCTTCTATCTTGCGGAGTGTAATTGTAGGTGATCTGATGTGGGGAGGGTAAGACGCTTCATTGCACTAGCGTCAGTCCCTGTGGTGTTTCTACGTGTGTTGTCCTAAAAAACAAATGGTTGCGTCTTCTTTCAGACTGGAATCTGAAAAGCACTTTCTCCACTTCTATTTAAATGGTTCTCATTTTCAAATACAGTTCCTGTGACTCCTAGATCATTGTATGGCCTCATAGAAAATACAGCTTCCAGGTTGTGCTCACTTTTCAGCATGCTGACTCCACTAATCAAATTCTATTCAAGGGCCATACTGTAATGAATGGGAGTGAGAAGCCAAGCCCAGGATATTCTACTTTAAAATAATAATTGGAACTGCGGATGTATCTCAGTGGAAAAGTGTTTGCCTGGCATGCTTGGGGCCTTGGAGTCAATCTACAGCGCTGAAAATATAAAGACCAGACTTGGTGCCAGTTACCATTACTAATAATAGCAGTGTGTCTCATAATTATAGAAACATGCTCCTTCAAACCTTTACATCATAATTGAAAGCTTCTAGGGTAAAGTAGCCCCATGACACTCAAGTTTGGCTTCCCTAGTAGTTCAGTCTGTAACTGAACGTTACATACCATTGAGTATGTTATCCAGCAGCAAGGAAGTCACTCAGAGGCAGGAAAGAGAGGGGGAAGCATACCCTTGACATCCTCCTCTAAGTCTGTATAGTTGCTATGGCAATCAATTGCTCTTCTGCTAAGATCGCTCCTCCAATCTTTCATAATTACCACCGCCATTCTACTTCAATTAGTTCAGAAATGGTCCCACACCGCTAAGTATTTCTTGTTCAATCTGCCCAATCGTCAGAGCAATGATTTTGAAACAGGATTCTGATCATTCTGTTTTCCTGCTTGGAAGGAAAGACTACAAGGCTGTAGTCCCGAATAGAGGCAAAGACGTTGTTTAAAATTGTGGTTGGATTTGGAGCCCCTGCTTTATCTGTAACTCCCACTTTGACCCCTTCCCTCCTTGTCTTACGACTCCGAGTGACACACCTAGGCACGGGACTATCCGATGTCCCTTTCTCAGTGCAGTAGGAAAGGCCCACACATGCTGACATTTGGGGGAATTTCCAAAAAAAGGGGATTTGACTTCAGAGAGGGCAGCTGCACCATGATCCCCAGTAATCCTTAACCCTTGAGTGTAACACATCGAGGCCTAATAGGTTTCATGGTTGTGGTAAGAACTTAATTCTTAACTACTAAGGAATAGAGTGGGTCATTTATGGTGAGAGGCCACTTCCAAGGTTAGGTAGAAAAATGTGACTTCTGTCTAGGCGGCCCTTAGCCTAAAGAAAATCAATTTCCACATTTTGAGCTGCTCTAAGGACAGAGCAAAGTCGCAAGAAATTGATGTGTCTGACCAACAGCCAATAAGGTCACGAGGTTTGCCAAAGTCATGTGAGTAAAGTCATAAGTGGTTGCTCCCTTGAGTGAGCTTTGAGGTGTCTGAGGTACTCGGTGACAGTCTCTTTCTGTGTTGGGCACTGCCCCAATCCCTGACCCAGAAAATCTGAGAAGATAAATGTATGTTATTTTAGCCTGCAAATCTGGGGGTAATTTGTTTTGTAGCACTATGTAACTAATACAATCGCTACCCAATCACTCCATAATGAAAGTCGTTTTTCAGCAAGCCCAGAAGCCCAACCAGAGCTTCCAAAGGTCTTTGCGTTACTTTGTTCATAAGCACAAACAATGGACAAGTGGTGCGTGAAGAAAATAGAGGGAGAGTCATGGTTAACATCATTTTCTTGAAGATGAGGATGATGACATCATGCACTAGAGGCAAGAGGACCGTGAAACAACTGCTTCAGGGTATTGGAAACTAATTACACCAACTCTAGATCCAGAACTGTTCTGGGATGTATTTGGCTGATAATATTTGGTCAGTTAGAAAGATTTTATGTAAAATTTATTCTGTTTATATAGAATTAAGATAACAAATGGTACCTAAATATATCCCAACATAGTCTATTGAACCTGATAATGCAATGCCAGGTTTCACACCACTAACTTCTGCTCACTAGTTATATTATTAAAGTAACTTCTTATTGTTCTCCCTCAAAGGAGGAACTGGGTCAGGAAATAGGAAGCAGGGATTGGTTCCAAGAGAACACAGACTTGGAAGAATGTCTCAATAAAGTATTCCCAGGATGATAACGACACTATCCTAACAGGCCAAGAGAGCAGTCCATTTCAATCAATGCAAAAGCAAACAAGCAAACAAAAAATCAGCAAAAGGGAACAAAAACACCAAACAACAACAAAATAAAACCCAAACCCAAACCAAACCAAGCAATCGACATGCCCTCCTCCAAACAATGACAAAAAAAATCAACCAACCAAAGAAAGCCACTTAAATTCAAAATGGAAAACATTCCTTGTTCTTCACTAGTCTTGCCTTTCAGAACCATTGCTTCTCTCCCTTGCGTCAGACTTGGAGCCACTTACGTCATGCGTCATGCACGGAGCCGTTTGCGGCACAGGGAGCGCAATTCTCAGTAACTTCTGCGCTACCTCCTCTTTCTACAGATTTGCTTCAGAGGCGCTGTTTGAGGAATACCGTGTCACCTGCTGTGTGAAACCACTTGCCTATCATCGTCAGATCGAATCTTCTGACAGTAAAAGAATTTTTTTTTACATTAAACATATCACAACCCTGTTGTGAAAATCACATAGATTAGTGTCTACACTTCACGTAATGAAAAGGGCCCAGACTCTGATCTATAAATTGATTTAGGAGATTGTCGACAAGCTGCAGGAGGACTTTCCGCGAGTGGGCAATGTATGAGTGTCTGTCGATTTTGTTTGGCTCCAAACTGGAGCATTTTATGTCTAGAAATACAGAAAGAACTGCTTCCATGGAGCATGTATACAGGGTATTTTGACCATCAATTAAAAAATAAACATTTTAAAAAAGCACTTATCATGTGTTGCTTTGTTGCTTCTGTAGCTTTAGTCAACGTGGCAAAGATGTTCGAAACTCTCCAGCAGGAAGTATCTGGAAACCAGTAGATCAGCAGTCTGACTGGCAGGGAATGTTGAGATGGAACTTGTGGAAACCAATGTCTTAGACAGAGCCCCTGACACAGCTTTATTGGGAGTGTCATTAGTCCAATGAACCCGGAGTCTCCCTTTGACTGTTCCACCATTAGGTAGTTATGAGAACCTTGCTCAGGCTAGCCCAGCTAGAGGGGAGAATGAGCAGAGCATGCTCGCTTTTGTTTGTGACCTACCAACAGTCTAAAATCTAAGAACAGCGCAAGGGATTTTAAGTGTGGGAACAGACAGTGGGAGAGCAAACCCTCACATATCTGCCTTTTAGAAGCAGGCAAGAAAATGAGCCTGGTGTTAGCTTGGTTTGGGTGGTAGTGCTTTTGTGGTTTCTTTAGATGCTATTCCATGAAAAATATGTTAAATCTTATCCTTTCTAAGGAGCTGCATATAAACTTAAGACTGTGCTTGGGTGAGTCAATTAAGGTAAATAAAATATTCAAAGTATGATCAGATATGATTTATAATTTGTATCACTCAGCAATCCCAAGTAGAAAATTAAAAAAAATATTTAATTGGGAAAAAGATCTTCCCTCTAAATGCTCAGAAAATCACCTACTTTAAAACCCCCTCTTTGAGAAATGCATGAAAAATTAAATCTGACAGGTGGGCTATTGAGAATGAAAGTTATAGTTGAATATGTCCCTAAATATTTGAAATACTTAGTTTCTAGGCATGGCGCTTAAGAAAAATGAAATGAGAGAAATGTGAATGAAAAATTAACAGATGGTTCAGGTCTCATTTTCTTAAGGCTAGCTGACCTTCAGCATTGGATTGTGGGTAAGGCATTGTAGACATAACTCAGGAACTTTCAGGGCCTTGAGAAAGTTAGAATCTGTTTGAAGTCTGACTTCTGGTCTTATTTTCTGAAAGCTATGTTAGGGAAAAACAAATGCATAATTTGCATTTCCTTCCCTCAACCTGATAATCCAATAGTGAAATATGGGTAAATCCAACAGAAAAGGAAAATATATTATAAAACATGATGGTGTGGGAGAATGGTCTGTATTCTGTCAATTATAGTTTAAATAAATGCTGATTGGCCAGGAGTCAGGCAGGAAGTATAGGCAGGACAACCAAACAGGAAGTAGAGGTGGGTCAATGAGAACAGGAGAATTCTGGGAAGAAGGAAGTCCATTCCTTCGCAGTCCCAGCCCAGACACAGAAGAAGCAAGATGTGACTGCCTTGCTGAAAAAGGTACTGAGCCATGTGACTAACACAGATAGAAATAATGGGCTAATATAAGTTGTAAGAGTTAATAAGAAGCCTGAGCTAATGGGCCAATCAGTTAATGTGGCGGTCATTCCACGCCATGGGGTCTGAATCACCACCCACGAGCTCTAATGTCCTAGGGGTTAAAAAACAAGACACACACACACACACACACAGATACAGAGTTCGAGTCATCCTCAAGAGGAGAATGCCCCATTTATTCAGCTTAATCTGGGGTTAATATACCCTTTTGTCCCAGTAAAGAAAAACTCTTCCCACCCAGAGGGGGCTGGGGAAACTGGCACATGTGAGAGCTTTTCTGCAGGAAGGTGGTCGAGGGTGCAAGGCACTGTCAGACGGGTAAGATGGGCCTTGGCGCCTGGGCTCTTCCGGGCAGGTTGAGAAATTACCATTTTAAAGTGATCTAGAGCCCTAGGCTATTATACCAGGCTAGAGCAGAAGCAAGGACGGAACTTAGCAGGAAGCTTAGCTGGTTAGTGTAAACATTTCTTGCATCCTGTGCTTTGGCCTCGAGGAACAGGGATGACAGGGCCTCACAAGTTTATAGTTAATGTAGACCTCTGTGTGATTTCTTGGTACTTAACAATTGCGAGAACTGGGCAGGACAGAAACCCTGACAACAGCATGATGCAATCTTAAGTGAATCTCATTAAGTACAGAGCAAATACGCAAATCCGTACTATAGGAAAAAGACATGACTTGGGGGACCATGAAATGGGACATACAGCTCACAGTACACATTATGGAGGACTTCCCTGAGGCCTGGAGGGCTCTGAGCAAGCTGAGATCTTGGATCTAAACAGAGGATGTGCTCTCATGTCTGTGGACAAGTATGGTCTAAACTGAACAATATACTCAGAGGACAATTGTATGGTATCAAATAGACCTGGAGAAAGAGGTTATGCATGTATACAGGAAAAGAGCCTGAGAAAGGAGCGTGAACAGAAGCCACAGGTGGATAGAGCATGCTCAGTATTGGATGTACCATGTTGGACAATGGAGCCTTCTGGTGAAGCAGACTGAGACCAGTCCCCTGGTATCTCTAGCACATGAGCCTAGGGATCTTAAACACGCATTATTGGAAAGCCTGGCATGATAAGGTGCACTTTCAGATGGTTCTACCAAGGATGTGTAAAGAAGTCACACTGTCTGCTGAGCACCTGCGGGGCTGTATGTGTTCTAGGAAACAACCTACTGCATTTTGGAGGATGGATGCTCTGAGTGGAAGCATATGAAATACTCCTTGTAATTTGTGTTGGACCTAGCCAGGGCAGAGGCAAGCATGGGCAGCCTGTTTCAGCTCCATTGCAACTGTATTTCACATTTTAAAACCTTATGTTTCATACCCATCCAGTCATCAATTCAAAGATTACTTTGTATCTCATTTTGATTGTGCAGGAAAATGTACTCCAGAAATGCTTTATGTATGTAAAAATGTACTTTTTACTTGGTTTTTATGTATGTTTGTATATTTAATAGTACTATTAGTAGTGATATTCACTAATAAGACTAAGAGAAAAATCCCTATGATCCATATAAAGTAAGGAATATTACTGAAATTGGAAACTCTCAAGGAATCTGTCCTTAATTTGTTTTAGGGAGCAGTGGGCCCTTGTTTGTCCCGGCTGCCCAGCCAGTTTACACCCGAAATAACCACACAGAAATTGTACTAATTAAATTACTGCCTGGCCCATTATTTTTAGCCTCTTATTGGCTAACTTTCACATCTTGATTTAACCCATTTTTATTAATCTGTGTTTACCACAAGGTCGTGGCTTATCGGAAAAGATTTAGCATGTCTGGCCTACCTAAGTTTTGTCCTATCAGGCCAAGTAATTTTTTTTAATTGATTAACCAATGAAAGCAACGCATAAACAGGAGGACCTCCTACACCATTTTCCCTTTTTTGTTTAAACAAAAAGTAAGGCTTTAACATAGTAAAATTACATATAACAGGTATCAAGCAAGAATTACAGTTTCAATACTTATATTTATTTTATCTTTTATCATAACAAAGGAAAACTATAACTATAATTATCTATTTTTTAAAATCTATCAAAGATTTCAGAAGGATATATTACCTCAGTAAACGAGAAGTAAACAACTTTTAAAACTCTAGAAATGACAGAGAAATCTTGCTGCCTATACAGGTTACCCAAAGTTCTTTTGTACCATTGGTACATACATTTTTAGCCTACAGGCCCATAGTATTTAGTAAACCTTTCCTTGAAGCAGGAAATTTTAAAGACAGTTTTGCCTATATTGGCAGTTTGTCAGTCATTTTCTTCTGTGTCCTGTAGAATGTCTTACAGACTCTTTTATGAAGCAGTAACCCCAAAGGACCATCTCACCTTTAGGCAAGTTTAGCAGTCATCTCTCTGTGGGTACTGTATGTCTAGTTTATGTAACAATCCAGGCAAGAACAGTTTATTGCCTAAATGGCTAACCAATTCCACAAGGAGCCTCTTTGATGCCCATTTTTCTCAGAAAATAGCTTGGTGCTGCCAGGAGCAGGTGCATTTCATTGTCATGAAAAGTCCTAAGTTATTAAAACATATTCTGTAGTTTTTGAAAGATATAAAAAACGCCTATCTAATTGAAATATATCTCTATATATCTAGAAAATCTAACTAACATGACTACAAGCTTAACTATTATCATTGATTATCCATTAACAAGTTATATTTCCTAATTATACATTACATTTTTAAATGAACTATACAATCACAATACCTTAATCAAAATCAAAAATATGCATATAACAAAATTGACCTTAAATTAGTATTAGTAAACCAATATTTATATCATTGCAAATTATTTATATGTATATCATTAATTGATTGGCCTTTTCTTCATTGCAAAAAGAAAACTATTAAAGATGTGGGATTCCCCTCTGTATGTTGTGAATACCATTGGTGAATAAAGAAACTGCCTTGACCTGATAGGGCAGAGTAGAGCTAAGCAGGAAAAACTAAACTGAATGCTGGGAGAAAGAAGGCAGAGTCAGGGAGAAGCCATGTAGCCCGCCAGAGACAGATGCTGGAACTTTACCCCATAAGCCACAGCCATGCGTGGTGATACACAGATGAATAGAAATGGGTTAAATTAGTATATAAGAGATAGCCAATAAGAAGCTAGAGCTAATAAGCCAAACAGTATTGCAAATAATATGGTTTCTGTGTGATTATTTCTAGAGTCTGGGCGGCTGGTAAATGAACAAGCTGTCTCCTACAACATATTATAAACTTTATATCATTCTTTTGCTTTTATTTAAAATTATTTTTTTCTACTCTGTGCATTCTTAAAATTGCATTATTTATTTTTAGTTGGTTTGAATATTTGTAGTAAAATTATAGTATGTATTTTCTTATATTTGTTTTTGCTTTTCCTCTTTTATGTGATTTCCTGTTTTATGTGGTTCACTCATTTATTATATTTAAAATAAAAATACATACTTTTTGGTAAAATCTGGGTTATTTCAAGCTTTCTATTATTATAAGAATATAATGTTGAGCATTCCCATGTTCATTTTTTCCCTTCCCTTGCTTTCTATGTCCTTACTTGAGCACAGACATTTCTACTTTTTAAATATCTTCCCACTCTTTTCTGTGTGTAGTTATATCATTCTGAAAACATTTTACATTTCATGTGTTGACTCTTTTAATTCTAGCATTAATATGTAGATTATCAGAATATAATCCGTATAAGATCCAATTTTCTGGTGTTTTCCACTATTTTGTTTGAACATTCTTATCATTTTATTTTCTTCTGTTTTGGGGTGTTAGACAGCGAACAAACCCAGCACCTAATGCCAGCTGGACAAGCGCTCTACTGCTCTGGCCACGCTGAGCCTGGCTATCATAGTCATTTAGAAACCTATGCTCACAGTTTCAATATGTTTTCTAAGGATGCTTTGTCACTTTTAATGAAAGGTGAGACATGTTTGTGAAAAATTATAATCATTGGGGTTGGAAAGATGGCTCAGAATTTAGGAGGCTCTGGGTTCTCACAGAGGACCCAGGTTTGTGTCCCAGCACCTGCATTGCTGACAATGGTCTGAAACTCCAATTCAAAAGGGTCCAGTTTGCTTGTCAGGCCCCAGCACTACTCACACATGGAACTCAGACATACATACAGGTAAAACACCCACACGTATTGAGTAAAGGTAAACATTTAAAAATAATATATAAACCTGGTTAATACTCAGTGCATCCAAATACAATTGCTGTCTTCGGTTTTGTAACTCGATTATTGCTAAGGTGTCTGTCTAACCAATGGCTCATCTGACTCAAACAGAACCAAATATTAGTTTAAATCTATTTGTGATTCATAAATAGTCCCAAATTATAGAATTTCATGAGATCCAAATGAGAGCCTGAGGTAATTATGAAATGTCTCTCCAAATTTGCAGGTTCAGGACTTCAAAGCTTGCAATCTGTGCTGCTCTAAAAGTTCTGAAAACACACACTGGGCTTGTCATTGACTCCTAGTAGGTCTTTCTCCAAGTATTAAGCAAACCCTTTGAGGGCAAACTTGGCTATAAATGTGGCACTTACTTTTTTTTTTAATGTTCTTTTCCTCAATTCTGTGTTGTTGATTTCTTTGCATCTAATTTTGTGTCACCATTTCTTTTAATTTCTTACTCTCTAAGAAACCCCATTTCCTTGAGCTTTTTCCCTTTGCTTCAATATATAAAACTCTTCTGGAGATGCATGGCTTATCTCCAATGATTCATTTCTCTGAGGTTTTGGCAATTCTGACTGCTTCCATGGGTCATTAACATTTAATATTGCTTTAAAAACAATTTTATTAAGTAATTTCTGGCCTTTGTCTATAGAGGCATTGGCTTACTTTAAGTCCCAGTTCTATAGTGACAGACAGAAATCATGATGTTTTCTTGAGTCTTATGTCAGGGTGTGTACTCCTGTGCTTTATGTTAACTCAAAGTCTGGCCATTCATTTGTTAAAATAAGAATGAGTTTCTATGGTCTACATCATTGATACATAATGGCGAATCAATCCCACACCAGTTAGGTTTTAAAGGGGTATTTATTTTGGGGGGTAAAACTTACATACACACAAACCATCAGGAAAGGAGCCTAGTTGCTGGAGCAGGAACCGGAAACAAGCACTGGAACCAAGAGAGGCCGAGCCGAGACTTGCGGCTCTTTTTAAAAGAGAAATATACCACGCCCCAGTGGGCTGGTATTTTCAGTGGCTATTGGCTGAAGGAGCGGAAGGCATTCCTGCAGCATTGTGGGCTTGTACTTCAGTGACTATTGGCTGAAGGAGCGGAAGGTACTCCCGCAGCATCTCCCCCTTTTGTTTAAGTAAGAGAGTTCTAAGCCTACTATGAAATTATATACAATAAGTACAAACCTACAAAATTATATACGATAAGTATAAATATCCTATTCTAACTAGCTAAAGTCTTGTATAATAAATAACTTGGCCAAGTCATGAGAGGAAAGTAGCTACATTTATCTAGTCTTCAACCCCATAGAAGATCTGAGAAGGGAAATAATGTTACCTGAGTAATTAGGAAGTGCAATCAAAGAACTTCCAAAACATGCAACAAATCACAGAGACGACTGGCTACCTGGGCAATCACCAAAGACCTGTTTGCAGCATTGGAGCAACCAACTTTGACTAAGGCCTAGAATAACTGACAGATTATTTTTAACAGGCAAGAGATTTTTCAAAACCATCTTACCCGTCTTGGCAAGATTTAACAGTTCTGTCTATCCATTTCCGGATTTTATCCATTTCTGGATTTTAACAGGCAAGAGATTATTCAAAACCATCTTACCCTGTCTTGGTAAGATTGGACAGTTCTGCTTATCCATTTCCGGATACCATGTAAATGTCAGTAGTTGAGGTATGGGCAGTTCCTTGCCTAGAGGCCGGTTTTGTCAAGAAGACAAGCTCCAAGTGGAGTGTCTTTGGTGCTCAACAATCTCTCGGGAATAGGTCGGTGTTGCCAGGAGTGATTGAGTCTTACTACACAGAACTCTAAGATTAAATTAAATGCCATTTTCTACAGCTCTTCAAAGAAGTTGAAGACTATTTATACAGAATATAATCTCTATGCATCCAAAGAACCTGATTAGTCTAACCATAAATATGACAGACATAGATGACTATTGATCTACAATTCTTAACACATATCTAACTTAAAGACTAAGAGAATAAACAACTGTACAATAAATGAGGACAATGACCTCCAAATGTAAACAATAAATATCAATACATAAACAATATATAAGTATCTTAATCAGAAGTAGAAATGTACACTGCAATATGGTATACATATATTAATACAATATATATCAATACATAAAAAATGTTTTAAACAGGTAGAAGCATGCATACATACAATATTCAACATATGCCAATGTAATTATCTATAAACAATAACTCACAAATACCATTATTATCTATCCAATTATCCCTTTTTTTCCCAAAAGATCCCTGAGCTTATAAAATTCCTTTCCCAACTCTCAACTGTATACTAATTATAATCAATCCCTAAATATTGTTCCTAAACCTGAGGACAAACTTTGCTGAGAGAGGGGACATCGTCCTCTAGAATTACTTCCAGCTGTTATGGGGGTAAGGTTCTTTCTGGAGGATCCTGTGAAAGTAAAATGATGGTTAAATTTCAAGGTCAATGTCTTTTAAAACTGCAAACAGTCTCTGAGTATTTTGTGGAGGTCTGGCCAGAATGTTGTACAAGATGTGCACCATTTCAGCTAACCAAGTTGGAATCATCTGTGCAGCTGATACCCAAAACAGGACTTGTAGTAGCACTATCAGTATCATGACGTCATATCAACTGAGTGGAGTTGTTGTTATGAAGAAGAAGGGGTCCCATCTTCTTCCTGGAAACTTCAAAAGTCAGTGCACGAAAAACTCATTGTTCATTGTGGAGAACTTAAACATTAATTATATAGACATATACAAACATATATTCAATGAAAGGTATGATAGACATATTCAATGAAAAGTATGATAGATATGAAGAAAAGCAAAGATGTTTTCTAAACTCATATGTCTTTCTGTCTCATATCATGGCTCTTGACATAAGACAGAAACTCCAGAAACTCTGGGTTTTTCTCCTAACAACAGGCTTGGAATTAGAGAGGGACCGAGCCAAGAGTCCAACTCCAAAACCAGCTCTATAAATTCAGAAATATGATTTAGTATATTCCAGAGCTTCATACTCACAGAACCTATTCAGTTTTCTTGATAATCCATATTGGGTAGACGTTCGAATGGGTCGTCGCCACCCCCAAGATTCAACTACGAGCTTTTTAACTGCAGCAACTTTAAGATACGCTATTGGAGCTGGAATTACCGTGGCTGCTGGCACCAGACTTGCCCTCCAATGGATCCTCGCGGAAGGATTTAAAGTGGACTCATTCCAATTACAGGGTCTCAAAAGAGTCCTGTATTGTTATTTTTCCATCTGTCAGTATTCAAACATCCAGGGTCCCTTGAATTTTCCAAAGACGAGTGTTTTCCTGTGGAGACAAGAACAGAACCCTTCCCCCATTCTATGTTTTTCTTACCATCTGTATGGTCATCATCATCGTAGATGCTGTCATTTCTCCTTTCCAAGAGGTTTCTTCTTTTCAAATCTAACCTTTATTAATTTTGATGGTATCCACAATTTTTCTTCTCCTGTAGAAATAAGAACAAAACCCCTTCCCCAACGTAGCACATCTCCTGGCTTCCATTGAGAGGTCAGCACATCCTTGATATAAACCGGTTGATTTAGTTCAGCAGACTTTTCCATTATCCAATGTCTTTCTGCTGCTGTTGTTCCCTTCTCATTAGCGTTAAGAAAATTCAAGGTTAATAGGACATTATGTAATCTATTTCTGGGGACATTTTCCACCCCTTTCTGTTTATTTAACATATCCTTTATAGTTTGATTTGATCTTTCTATGACTGCTTGACCTGTAGGATTGTATGGTATACCTGTAACATGCTTAATATTATAATAAGCAAAAAACCGTTTCAATTTCCTAGATACATAAGCTGGACCATTATCTGTTTTTATTTGTGCAGGTATACCCATAATGGCCATAACTTCTAATAAATGTGTGATTACTGAGTCAGCTTTTTCTGAGCTTAAAGCAGTTTCCCACTGAAAGCCTGAATAAGTGTCAATGGTGTGATGTACATATTTTAATTTTCCAAATTCTGCAAAGTGGAACTGCCAATTTTCATTCCTTTTAATACCCTTTGGATTAGTCCCTGCAGGCAATGGTGTTTGGTTATAAAAAGAGCAAGTAGGGCATTTCTTTACAATCTCCTTAGCTTGTTGCCATGTACTAGAAAACTCTTTTTTCAAGCCTTTGCTATTGACATGATGTTTTTTATGAAATTCAGATGCCTGCAGCACACTACCAATCAATTATTGATCAATATCTGCATTACCTTGTGCTAGAAGACCTGGCAGACCCATATGGGATTGGATATGTGTTATATACATAGGGCAGAGCCTGTTCCTGATCATGTCTTGTACCTGGATAAACAACGAGGTCAGTTCTGTATCATCAGGTTTAAATCCAGCAGTTTCAAATATGCAAAATAACTCTTTCTGCTTATTGTGAGTCAGTAATTATATTAAGAGGTTCTTTAAAATCCCTAAACACCATAAGGATGGCATAAAATTCTGCCTTCTTGACAGAATCATAAGGACTTTGTTCCACTTTACTCAATTCTTCTGATTTGTAACCTGCTTTCCCTGATTTATTAGCATCAGTATAAAATGTACGGGCTCCGGTTATTGGAGCATCATGGGCAATTCATGGAAGGATCCAAAAAGTTCTCGTTGTAAAGTTAAGTTTCTTGCTTTTTGGGTAACTGTTATTGATTTCTCCCAAAAAATTAGCACAAGCTCTTTGCCATGGTTCATTGTCTTTCCACAACTTTTTTTTTTTATCTCATCAGCAGTGAAAGGCACTATAATTTCTGCTGGGTCTATACCTGCTAATTGACGAAGTCTCAATTTTCCTTTTATAATCAATTCAGAGACTTTTTCCACATAAGTTTTTAATTTTTTACTTGGTTTGTGTGGTAAAAAAGATCCATTCCAAGATAATATCATCTCTTTGCATCAAGATTCCTGTAGGAGAAATTCTGGAAGGCAATATGACGAGAATACAACTAAGCTCTGGATTTACCCTGTCCACATGAGCCTCCTGCAATTTTTTCTCAATCATTATCAGTTCTTTTTCTGCTTCGGTTGTTAATTCTCTGGGACTGTTTAAGTCTTTATCACCATCCAAGGTCTTGTTTAAATGAATTATTAGATCAGGTGTTATCCCAACAGTCGGTTGTAGGCTGGAGATGTCTCCTAATAATCTTTGAAAGTCATTAAGAGTTCGTAACTGGTCTCTCCTGATTTGTGCCTTTTGAGACTTAATTCTTTGTAAACCTATTTTATAACCTAAATAATTAACAGAATCTCCTCTCTGAATTTTTTCAGGAACAATTTGCAATCCCCATTTAGGTAATACTATTTTTACTTCTTCAAACAGCTTTTCTAAGGTGTCTTTGTTTTGATCAGATATCAGGGTATTACCCATATAGTGGTATATTATGGACTTAGGAAATTGTTTGCATATAATTTTCAATGGTTGGCTTACAAAATATTGTCACAGGGTAGGAGAGTTTAACATTCCCTGTGGGAGGACAGTCCACTGGTACCTCCTTGCAGGCTGAGAGTTATTATAAGTAGGCACTGTGAAGGCAAACTTTTCTCTATCTTTTTCTTGTAATGGTATAGTGAAGAAACAATCTTTCAGATCAATAAGTATAAGAGGCCATCCCTTTGATAACAGGGAGGGCAGAGGAATTCCAGATTGCAGTGGGCCCATAGGTTGAATAACCTTGTTGATAGCTCTAAGATCTGTCACCATTCTCCATTTACCAGATTTTTTCTTAACAACAAATACAGGAGAGTTCCAAGGACTGGTAGATTCTTCTATATGTCCAGCATCTAATTGCTTATGTACCAGCTGTTCTAAAGCCTGTAACTTTTCCTCAGCTAAAGGCCACTGTTTAGTCCATATTGGTTTCTCAGTCAACTATTGTAGAGGCATGGCTGTTGGTACCTCTGAAGGGCCATCAATTGTGTTGTGTTCTTCTATAGTTCTAATGGCTGGTTTCTGCCATCTGTAATATTTTGTAATGTTGTCCTCAGAAATATAGGCTCTGGAAGCAGCAGGAATGTTAATTTGGGTATTCCATTGTTGCAATAGGTCACGGCCCCATAAATTCACTGCAATATTGGCTACATATGGCCTTAGTTTTCCTATTTGTCCATCTGGACGTATACAATTGACCCATCTCATGCTTTGTCTTACTCGAGATAGGGCTTTAATTCCTAGGAACTGAATATCTACCTCCTGAAGAGGCCAATGCAGATGCCAAGATTCTGGAGTAATGATATTTACATCTGCACCTGTGTCCAGTAAGCCAGTAATAAATTTGCCATTTACACACAGTCTTAGCTGTGGTCTTTGTTCATTTATAGAAGTCTGCCAGAATATGCATTTACTTTGTCCTCTTAGATTTCTTGATTCATTCACCACATTTAATTCATCCTTCAGGTCGTTATTGCTTTTAACAACAGGCATGGGGCATTCTAATTTCCCTGAAGAGGCATGTTCTCTGTGGTGACCAGAAATGACTGGACCACATTCGCCATGGGGGCCTGCGAGAGGCCCCTCATTGTGTTTCCCAATGGCAACGAGTTGCCTTGTTTATCTCTTGTTTACCTACAGTCATTCGTCCAATGCCTGCTCTTTCTACATCTCCTACATAAACTGGAAGGCTGATTCCTCCTATTCCTGTTATTCCTAGAAGAGGCATTATTTCTGAAATTCCATTGTCTGCAGTCCCTTTTCATGTGTCCCATTTTGCCACAATGAAAGCATTTTGTAATCTGATGTCTCCTTTTACCTTTGTTAATTGCTTCTTGTACTCATGTTTCATTGCCATAATCAAATGTATCAACATTCGTTGTATGTAATACCCACTCATCCAAAGGCGCTGATTTGATCTTTAAAGGCTCCAGGATCCTTTTGCATTCTACATTGGCATTCTCATAAGCTAAAGACTCAATTACTATATTTCTTGCTTCTGGATCAGGCATCCCTATTTGTACAGCCTTAGTTAGTCTTTGTAAAAAGTCACTAAAGGGTTCTCTCTGACCCTGTTTGACCCTGATATACGATTATACTCTCTGACCTGAGTCTTGAACCCTGTCCCAGGCCCTTAGAACTGCTGTAGCACATATGGATAAAATGTTTTCATCATAAAGAGCTTGTTCCTAAGGATCAGAGTAAAGTCCTTCCCCTAGAATTTGATCTAGAGAAACCACAATTCCTTTTGCTGATTCTTGTTGTTGTAAAAGTCTGGCCTCTTGTTTGAATAGGCATTTGAAATGCCATAAAGGTCCGTTCTCGAGGACAGCTGATGTTAATTGATTCTAATCTTGAGGAGTGGCCCTGCTGCTCAGAGCCCAGGATTTTAACATCTCCCTAACAAAGGATAAATGTAGTCCATAATTCACAATTGCTTGTTTAAATTCTTTCAGATCACTCATACATATAGGCTCCCATGTATGTTCTTTAATGACCTTAGGGTTTTTGGAGCCGGTTATCTTTTCTGATGTTATTACTGGAAAGGCAGGTATAACTCTATGTAGACTGAGAGTTTTTTGAGGTGAATGTTGCCTTTCTACCTTTTGCTCCTGTTCATCAGAGTCTATGGTTTCTTCAATCTTATTAAATCTGCTCACCATTGCCTTCTGTAAGTCATGAATCTCCTGTCCAGTATTATGCTCCAAAGCCTTCATTAATAATTCTAAGTCATGGAGCTTGTCCGTCAGAGACACCATTTCCTCCCTGGACACAATAGCCTTCGTTGATAATTCTAAGGCGTGGATCTTGTCTGTTAGGGATACCATATCCTCCTTGGACATAATCTTCATGGCATATACTGTGCCTTCTTGTATGGAAATCCTGTCAATTAATCTATCATACCCTTTTGATAAAGTCCGATTTTCACATTCAATGGTTATAATCCTCTCAGCTAATGTTTCAGCACTTACAGTCATGGACTGGAGGTGGCAAGTTATTTTGGTTGTCCCCTCCTCCAGAGCAGTGAAGCTCCCTTCTAAAGAAGCAATATCAGACTGTACCTTCTTGATATTTTGGTCAGTCGACCGAGTCATATCAGACAAAGATCTAGTCTCCTCCTTGAGAACTCCAAATTCTGATCTAGTCTCCTCCTTGAAAACTCCAAACTCTGATCTAGTCTCCTCCTTGAAAACTCCAAACTCTTTTTTGAGGAGGTTGGTGTCAGTCTGAATTGTCCTTAAGGTTTTAATCTCTGCCCTCAGCATTGTGGATTCAATCGGTAAGGACTGTATCATCCTTATAAAATAGCCAAACACCAGAAAAGTGACAGATCCCAGAAATAACCAAGTAAGAGGAATATCAGAGACATCCTTCAGAATATCCTCCATAGCACAATTAAAAAAATCATTGAACATTTGGATAGTAATATTTTCTGACATTTTCAATCAAAAGAAATTGTACTTGTATGTATGTATGTATGTATTTATTTATTTTCAACTGAAAAGAAAAATCTTACCTGTAATGACCATTGCCTGCCAGTAGGTGGCGGGGGTGCACCTGAATCCATGTGGCAAAGGCGTCAATCCAGGAAGTAAACTCTAAAATATATACACTCAAATCCAGAGGTTAAATTCACAGATCGTGTGCTCCAGCGCAGGTCGAGTGCTGGACTCAGCTGGGCGGTGGGGAAGACAGTGCCCAATAGGGGTAGCAGAAGACAAAAAGTTCCCTCCCCAATCCACCCGAGGTTGGGGCCAGTCAGGAACCAGTAGTGGTGTGCGGCTCTGGTTGTTTCGCCACGAGGGGGAAAAAACCCACACGTTCGGGCACCAGATAATGGCGAATCAATCCCACACCAGTTAGGTTTTAAAGGGGTATTTATTTTGGGGGATAAAACTTACATACACACAAATCATCAGGAAAGGAGCCTAGTTGCTTGAGCAGGAGCCAGAAACAAGCGCCAGAATGAAGGGAGGCCAAGCTGAGACTTGCGGCTCTTTTTAAAAGAGAAATATACCACGCCCCAGTGGGCTGGTATTTTCAGCGGCTATTGGCTGAAGGAGCGGAAGGTACTCCCGCAGCATCAAATGGTGTGGGAGAATTGTCTGTATTCTGTCAATCATATTTTAATAAAACACTGATTGGCCAGGCAGGCAGTATAGGCGGGAAAGCCAGACAGGAAGTAGAGGTGGAGCAAAGAGACTGGGAGTATTCTGGGAAGCAGGAAGCTCCCTCCGCAGTGTTGCCCAGACCAACGGAGAAGAAAGATGTAAGCTGCCCCACTGGAAAAGGTACTGAGCCGTGTGGCTAACGTAGATAAGGATAATGAGGTAACATAAGTTATAAGAGCTAATAAGTAGCCTGACCTAATGGTCCAATCAACTTTATAACTTATAGAGATCTCTGTGTGATTGATTTTCTCTTTGGGGCATGCCGGCTGTGGGGTACTGGGCGGGACAGAAACACCAACAAGCCAGCCCCTCATGCTAGAGATACAGTATCTTCCATTGGTTAATGCAGTTGCCTCTAATGCTGAATCTGAGGTCAGAGTGTGAGACACAAGGTCATAAAGGTCTTGATCTGTGCGTGCCCCTTGTCCCTGTGTCCTTCCTGCCTGACCTAGGAACAACATTGCATCAGGAATCACACTATCATCACTCACGCCTTTTGGAAAGCATCCATGTGTATTTCTCATCCTTGACGTATGAATGAAACTGAGTAAACCACAATGTGACATTTCATCCAGATCAATAGGTCATAATTCACTCAAAAACTGTATTATACCATTTTGCAATAGTTTTCCAGGGTCCTATAGAAGCTTCCTTGTGTATCTCTCCATGTGAATGCTGAAACTTTGGATGACAATATCTAATGCTTTCTTTTCCCCGTCGTTTGTCAGACTTTATGACAACATTCTCTTTGAGGTAGGTATTGGCTTAGTGAAAAGGGAGCAAGTGAGGTACTTTGTCCTCGCTGCATTTTAGGCTCCACCCACACTCGGTCTCCACACTTCTCCCCAGATGAACCTTCTCTAGTCCTGGGTCTCCACACTTCTCCCCAGATGAACCTTCTCTAGTCCTGGGTCTCCACACTTCTCCCCAGATGAACCTTCTCTAGTCCTGGGTCTCCACACTTCTCCCAAGATGAACCTTCTCTAGTCCTGGGTCTCCACACTTCTCCCCAGATGAACCTTCTCTGTTTCCTCCTATTTTTTTGTCCCTGTATTTTGTAGTCACTATATATTCCAGTGTGAATTCTCCAAAAGATGCTTCCCTACCCCAACTCTCAGTGCCTTTGAATGTGCCTTTACTTGGAAATAAAAGAAGTCTTTCCAAATGTAATTAATATGAGGATCTGAGGATAAAATCATTCTTGGTTAGGCAGCTGCATCAAAGAAATATTTATCCTAGGCTGCCAGACTTCCCACCGGGAGTGGTGGATTTTGGTGGTTCACTTTATTGATGGTTATAGGTAAAGGAATGGCTCTGGGTCTGTGAGAAAAACACCCTGGGTTGTAAAACTAGAGAGAGGCTAGGAGCCTGTAGCCTAAAAGACACCCACCTACAGCCTAGCTAGACTGGGACAACACTAGAGCTGGTTTGGTCACATGACTCTAAAATGTGGTAACAATACGCCTATGTTCTTCAAAGGGCTGCCATTGTGAACCAGTAAAGAAGATACATGGAGGCATGAACAATGTTACACCAAGACCTGTGCAGTGTTTGATGCATGCTTCACCTCCTTGATGTGGGAAGTGTTATTTTTCCAAATTAAGGATACAGTAAAACTATGTGATAGGAGTAAAATCATGTGCTTAGCATGATTGTCTTTATTTCCCAGAATACAGTCATCATTATTCGTGCATTTTTGGATGCAAATGCATCAACAAATAGAGCTAAAAACCACAGATATATAAGTAGACTCATGTAAATTTTCCCTTTAAGATTTCCTTTTAGCCTTATGTAATTTACTGTTTAAAATTTGTATATATTATTTAAGAAGGAATTTGAAACAACTCAGTTAAATACTTTTAACCTTTAAATAATTTTTAGGATTCTATCTTACTCTTCACAGTACTTAACAACTTCTTTTAACTTTGGCTATGTCCAGCTTTTGTAGAACAAATATAGTTAACCCAAGTGTCAGCCCCTGCCTGTCCTCCAAGTCCCAGCTTCCTAGATTCACATTTCTCTTTAATGTTTTAATAGAGTGCTGAGGGGAGAGAGCAAAGCTCTCTGGTCTGCACTGCTTCTCAGTGTACTGGTGGGGGGGGCACCCCATGTTCCCCAGTGGCGTGCTGCTGCCTTTGAACCAAGTATTGGCTTTGCTCGGCAGCCTGTCTCCTGAGTTTGTGATCCTCTTGCATCCTTGGGTACTGCTCCTCTGAGTAGTTATGGGATAGGCTTCTAGAAAATAGAGAGGGTTAAAGCGTATTAAATTTTCCCCTTGTTCCCCAATCATTCGGGAAAAGATGCAAACATCATGGGGTGTTGAGACTGATAAGAAAACAGACAAAAATCTCCTTGGTCAGGCAGCTGCCCAGCCTAAATTCACATAGGCTCAGGATAAATGTAAAGGTACAACGGAGGTAAGTGTACCAAAGAGAATCACCATGGGAGAAGAGCAGGAGGAGGGGATAGGGAAGTGATTGACAGCGTCTGCAGGCCAACACCAGCTAGGGGAACAGGTGTGCTGAAGCAGTTGCAAGTGAACCTGTGAGCTAGGGGCAGGTAAACCCAGGGAAATAAGACAATCGGGAACCATATTATTAAACTGCTTTCACAAGGACATAGTCCATGTCAGGATTCCCTATTGGTGGTTAAGGGGGAGAGAGTGAACAGTTGGAAAGTCCAAAGTCTCTTCTGAGACTCAGGGCAACTCCTTAATTGTAACCTTTTAAAAACAAAAGAGCAAACCACATGCTTCCAACACAGTGGCGCAGAATCTGTGTTGCCATTCTGTAAAACACAGAGTCTGTTTTACACGCTCTGGTATGTGAGCCGGGAACAAGGCTGGAGACTTACAAACAGACACACCCAGATAGACAGGGACACGGGTGATCCTTGATACAAGACTGCCAACTTTATTGTGCTCCAGGGAAGCTTATATAGAGATCCTTAACTGATAGCCACACCCCAGCTCTCGGGATCTTTCAGCTGCAGACATCACCAGAACCCACTCCCCTGCCATCAGAGTCTTGTGCTCAGAGCAGCAGTAGGCACAGGAAAACAAGTTCTGTTCAGTTCACTCCAGCTGGCAGAGGGTCTGAGGCAGGCAAAGAAAGTCAAGGGACCAGGGGTCTGCAGCCCCAACTCCATTCCAAAAGGAAGAATGGAGGATAGTGATAAGATAGTAGACCAAAGCAAGACGGACACCCAGCAGGGAAAAGTCCAAATCCTGTAGTTCCATGTCAGGTGATCCAAGGGCTTAGATGGCTCCTCTCTTCCAGCTTTCCTAAACGCAACACATTTCTCTTCCGTAGGTTGGTTCTATTCCCTGTCTTCAGGTCTTCTGCCCGGTATCCCACGGCTCTGGCATCTCCAACATTTTGAGGTCTTCAACACAATCCAGGCTTCACCTTCACAGTCTCACACAGTGTCCTGTCAGGGCCTGCATGCAGGGAACTCCCCTCCACACTCCTGCCCTCAGCAGCTTCCCTTTGCTACTATATTCATGACACTAAAGCTGGAACCACATGGTTGATGCTGCCTACTTCTCTTGCCTGCTTGGTTGGAATCTGGCCCTTCCTTTGGATTGCATTTACACAAGCTTTGATGTATTGCTTTCCTTTATCGAATAAACTTTCCTCTGTTTAGGAAGAGGAAACATTTTTTTTTAGACATTTCCTTCTTACAAGTTGGAAGCTTAGCAGGGTGAGGTCTTGCTCTAAGGGACTGCTCCCTTTATTCCACACGATTAAGCTACTTTATGCCCTTTCTTCCACTCCCCATGAGCCCTTGCTATAAACTTCTCATCTTTTTGAGCATAAGACTCAGCTCTAGCATTAAATTTCATCTTGTTCTTTTTCAAACTGTACAATTTTTTTTTTGCTCTGCTTGCTCTTTTTCATTATAGATTGGTATAAAAGTAATTGCTGATAATCAGGCAACAGAGTCAATATTAGACTGTAATTAGTCCAAAACTTTTCAATTTAGCCTCCGGTATATTCCTAGGACAAAGGACAAAGGAGCCATGTTATTTGCTAAAATATCACAAAAATGGCTCTAACCCAGATGCTAATTTTGTTACCCTCTGAAACCACTGGAGCTGGGCCTCCAGAGCGCATATTGCCTTTAGCTGTCTTCCAAGTTCCTACTAGGATGGTTTGTTAAGCCCTGCTTACAGTCTTCAGCAGTTTTCTAGTCCAAAATCTCAGTCTTCCATATATATTTTTTTTTCCAAAAAATAGTGTGATCAGGCCCATTACAGAAACCAATCCCTGATATCAACTCCTATCTTACTTTTCTACTGCTGTGATGAGACTCCATGACCAAGGGCACTTACAGAGAAAAGAGTTTTTGTGTCTTATAGTTTCAGAGGATGAGTTCATAGTCACCATTACCCGAGAGCTTACTTATGTCCCCATTTCACTGAAAACAGATTCTTTTCTCACAAGATATGCACTGATTACAATTTTTCCTTCCTCTACTCACCCAAGTTTGCGCTCCTCCCCCCATTCATATCCTCTTCATCAGAAAAGAACATAACAACAAAACAAAACAAAACACATCACAATGAAGTTGGACAAAGCAAACCAACAGAAGAAAAAGAGCACTAAGAGCAGTCTCAAGAATCAGAGGCCCAGGGGCTGGAGCGATGGCTCAGAGGTTAAGAGCACTGACTGTTTTTCCAGAGGTCTTGAGTTCAATTCCCAGCAACCACATGGTGGCTCACAACCATCTGTAATGAGATCTGGTAACTTCTTCTGGTCTGTAGGCATCCATGCAGACAGAACACTGTATACATAATAAATAAATAATTTAAAAAAAAAAGAATCAGAGGCACATCATTCATACACTCAGGAGTCCCATAGAAATATTAAACTGAAAGCTAATATATATATATTATATATATAACATATATATAATATATTTTGATATATATATTAATATTATATATATCAGCTCAACCTCTCTATATGCAGTGGGTTGTGTGGGTGTCGTCTTCAACAATGGTGCACTGCTGTCAGGTTGTGGAGAGCTACCTATTGTCTTGGAATTAGCCTGGGTTGTGTGTTTTTCCCTCCCAGGAAGATCCATGGATACCTGCTAGTCCCTTCCTCTCTATATAACCTCTCTTGGTCTACTGATTGTAACGTGGCTATCATTTATTTAACAGCTTGAGACACAATCACTATGTAGAGAGAGAGAGCTCACTGGGAATGGCATGGGTCTTTGACACCTTAAAGCCCACCTCCAATAACATGGCTGCTCTAATAAGGGCTTGCCTCTTATCTTTCTCAAACAGTTCTATCAACTGGGAATCAAGTACTTGACCAAATAAGCCCATGGGGCCATTATCATTTAAACCACCACACTGAGTCACACATTCCAAAGAGACTTGAGTCCAGAGGGGAGAGGATGGTTTGCAGGGAAGAGAGCCTTGTGGTGAAGGTAGACGGAGATCGGAGAAGGATTCACCACGGGACAGAATAGTCCATTTGGTTCTACAGGAGACAATGGAAATCAAGAAAGTAGAGCTGGTTAGAGTGATATAGGCACCAAACATGGGAAAATTAATGTGAAGAACTCCAAACTAATATATTGATCAGATTTCACTTGGGATTATTGAAATTTCTCAGGATTCCCCCCTTCTTCCCTAAGCCTTTCTCTTTAAAACTCTATCTTCCCTCTCAACCCTCCCCCCTTCTTACCATTTCATTTCTCTACATGTTTTTCAGTATAATCTATTCTCTCTTAGTATCTGTAATAGTAGAATTATTATGTGGACAATTTTGCTCTAAATCTGCCTTAATTGGGGGCCTAGGTTTATAACAGCAGCAAATTTACAAGCTCTTGCTGAAGTACCACAGTTATATGACAACTTAAATAAATATTAAAATCTCATCATGTTTTCTGATGTGGGATTCCCCTATGTATGCTGTGAATATCTTTGGTTAATAAAGGAACTACTTTGGGCCTATAGCAGAGCTATAGGGAAACAGAGTGAGGCAGGGAAAACTAAACTGAATACTGGGAGAAAGAAGGGCAGAGTCAGAGAGAAACCATGTAGCCCTGCTTATCTGGTAAGCCACAGTCTCGTGATGATACACAGATTACTAAAAATTGGTTAAATTAAGATGTAAGTGTTAGGCAATAAGAAGCTAGAGCTAATGGACCAAGCAGTGACTTAAATAATATAGTTTCTATGTGATTATTTCAGATCTGAGCTGCTGGAAATGACTAAGTGGCCTTCCAACCATAGTTTTCATAATTTCTTAGGTCAAATTTGTAGGCTTAGGCATCCCATAGAGCTTTCAAGGTGGCAGGGTTATATGAGGGGAAGACGGGCATGTTCGCCTCCCTATCAAGTAGAATGATATTCTAATATCCTAACTCTACCCTTTGCGTCCTTACAGCTCATTTGCTGCATATCATCCAGATGTTGAGTTTGGAGCTGGCACAAGTGAATTACCTGTTTAAAATGATCATTTTCTAGATTTTATTATGTATGGCATATCTTATCCCCCCAAATGTTAGTTTTGGTTATCCAAAATGATTTTGACAAACTAAAAGCTTACATACTGGTAATCTAGTCAGAATAAGCGCCTTAGGTTAGTAAGGTAGCATCAAGATGCTTAATAGCAAATTATGACTTAAACATGTTTTAATGAAGGATAGTGCCTAAATCTAATGCTAGATGTATTTTTTTGTGTGTGTTCTTTTGAAGGGACCATTCTTCTGTACTAGAAGTTCCCATGTTTCCATATCCAGATTTCTTCAGCAAGGCAGATAAGAAATTGGCAGAAATCGTTGACCATCATGTAAGACTGACTTTCTTTTTTTTAAATTAAAGAATTAAATATAATTACATTATTTTCACCCTTCCTTACTCTCCTCAAACATTCCCATACTCTCCTTCAAATTTATAGCTTGAATGTATTTAATTGTTGATATATATAATATATTATATACATATAAATATATATTCCTTTTTATGTTCTTTTTTAAAAAAATACAGTCTTTTTTATTTTACATACTAATCTCAGTTCTCTCTTCCTCCCCTCTTCCTGCGTCCCCCACCTTCCCCTCATCCAACCCCCATTCATTCCTCAGAGAGGGTGAGGCCTCACATGAGGAATCAACAAAGTCTATCACATCACTCACGCAGGACCAAGTATCTCACCCCTCCCCCTGCATCTAGGCTCCATAAGGAATGGGCTCTGAAACCCAGTTCATGCACTAGGGATGAATACTGGTTCTATTGCCCGTGGCCCCACAAACTGTCCAAGCCATATACCCGCCACCCACATTCAGAGGGCCTAGTTTGTGCTATGCAGATTCTCCAGTTGTCTGTTTGGAGTTGAGCTCCTCCCCATTCAGATCAGCTGTTTCTGTGGGTATCCCCATCATGGTCTTGACCCCTTTGCTCATATTAAAACTCCTCCCTGTCTTCAACTGAGCTCTGGGAGTTTGGCCCAGTGCTAGCTCTAGATATTTGCATCTGCTTCCATCAGTTGCTGAATGAAATTTCTATGATGACAGTTGAGGTAGTTATCAATCTGATTACAGGGGAAGGTCAGTTAAGACAATCTCTCCACTATTACTTAGACTTTTAACAGGGGTCATCCTTGTAGATTCCTGGGAATTTCCATAGTGCCAGGTTCCTCACTAACCCCATAATGCTTGCCTCTTTCAAGGTATCTCTTCCCTTGCTCTCCCTCTCTGTCCTCCCCCCAACTCGACCTTCCAGATCCCTCATGTTCTCCTCCCCACTCCCCTTAGCCCTTCCCCACTCCTCTTCCACCTTTATATATTCCTAAATATAGAAATACAACTTGCTCTGTCTGTATAATGTTAAGTGTGTGCACATGATTTCAGGGCTAAACACTTGGTATTGGATAAACAATTTTGAACCTCTTCCCTGGGGAAGTCTATCTCTCCCATTCTTAGCATTTTTTAATTATCTGTAGCTTTTTTTTTGTCTAGGGTTGAAGCTCTATGATATTTTTCCCCTTGATGTTAGCATGTCTAGTGGTGTCATCCTTGTTCAGATCTTATTTAGGGAGCCATGCTGATGAGACTTCATGGTGTAGCTTTCCTGACATTTCTTGGAAATGTCTTTCTTAAGCTAGCATAAAAACTATAATTCTTCAGAAGCCAATTGACTTCTCTAATGTCTTTCTGATACTGAAGCATGAATGGGTGAGATTTAAGAACTGATTCATGATTTCCATGACCAGGTTTGTCTATGAAGCACCACAGTGCTTATACAGTGGTACTTCACAGCTAATGCCTTAACTAAGGCATGGCATGTTGAGAAACACTAGCCTAGTCCTGTTTTCAGAATTAATTCTGATATCTCACAACAAAAATCTGGTGTTAGGTAGTGAGCACTAGTTACTTCTGCAGTATAGTTCTAAAACTAGAGCAAAGATTGTTCTATTCTCTTTCCAATGGCCTTACTCTTAACAGTTAAGAAGGACCTATAATTGATTTGTCCTTACTAGAGTTAAACAAGCAATGGCAATATAAAAAGATTCACAAAAATATTTTAATCCATTTTGCTGATACTTTCTTACCCAATAAGCATCATTTTATTTCTACATTTTAAAGCAACAGAACTGAAGTAGGAAAGATATTATTTTCTATTTTCTCATCAAATACCAAATGGAATCCAAAGCATATAGTTTATGTTTAAATTATTTTTTTAACACTTGATTGTTAGTAGTTTAATATGATCTATCAGATTTTGGTTATATTCTAGATTATGTTGTATTCTACTAAATTGGTGATTTCTTAAAATAATTAGAAGGCATTATTTCAATTACTGATCACATTGAATGGTTAATTATCACACAGTATTTAAGCAACTCTAATAATAGTGATAAGTATTGGGTTTTAGAGATTGGTTGATATTATTTAAATCACAAATTCAGAGGTATACTACTGTTCTGCATAAACAAGCAAAGATTTTGTTGACCAATCAATATATTATATACCAGTCTTCTCAAAACTTATTCACAAATTTTAACATATTAATCTTAATATTTCCCTAATCACTTCAGAAAAACTATCTGAGATACATTACATCAGATAACAACTTGTCAGTGATATACACAGATAAAAAACACACACAAACACATATATGTATATATACACCATCTTGTTATATAATATATACACACATAGTTGCATGTATTCAAGTGGATTTGGAATCCTTAAGGCTAACAAGATGGAAGATAATAGTCTGATTGACAGAAAAGAGTCTCTGAGATAGCTTCTATGAGTCATCATCCTTTGCTTTTCCCAGATCTGTAAGCATTGTCTAAGCATCATTGCTGTGGGTTTGCTTGTGTTATAGCAGAATAAGTATGAAATAATCCTCTCTGAAAACAAATGGAAAAATTAAATCCAAATTGTTTGATATATTGCCTAATAAAACTGCTAATAGTTTGTAGTTTTAATCTGGGAAAGGTTATGGATGTGCTTTGGGGTATTACATTATTAAAGCTTTCTTGCATATGCCATTTCCTTTGAGATGAATAAGACAATAGTGATTTGTCCTTATACTTCACACCCTGAAACACCTCTGACATCAGTTAACTCCATCACCACAGCAGCCCTGTTCAATGCTTACCACCAGGAACAATGAATTATGGATTGCAGTTCAATTGCTTGCTCTAAATTTTAAGGCGAGTACATCCCTGAGTGTGTGTACAAAGTGGGAGTTCCAGAGCTCTTGCTCCACCTTCCTCTCACCTCATCGCAGCTGATTTCAGTGCTTAGATTATAGCCATTAAGCCGAATTGTCAGAGTGTAGGACCTATAATGTTGGGAAGAAACAAAAACATATGCTTGTAGCTTCCAGGCACCATTCTGCTCTCAAGTCAACTTATTTTGTTGAGTGGCTATAACATGCAAGGAATAGGGGAGTTAGTTTGTTACTCAAAACAAATTGTTACTTTGTACATAGCACTAGCCCATAGCATGACACCTGCATTGTTGAGTGCAGAGGTTGAATTAACTAGTTCCTGGTGTTTCCATTTACCAGAAACTTTAAGGTAGCACAATGAAAATAATAATAGCAACTAAGTGTCCAAATAATACACTATGTCATCCAAATTGCAACAATCATAGTTCGCTAAGACAAACTGGCATTGTATTTATGGTGGGGAGGCCAGTAAGAAGAAGGACTGTGACCAGACCAAGTTTGAAGAGTGGGAAAAGGAGAAAATCTATTCTCTGGACAATAATGATATGAATAGAATCTATGAACTGTTTTCATACATTTGAAATATTTATATATGGTATTTGAGGAATTTTTAAAAAATTTTACTTTACTTGCAAATCTTCAAAGTTAATCATCACATGAGGAAATGGGAAAAGGGGGGCTCTTTAGGGAAGGGGAGGGAGATAAAAGAGGTTGGTGGATAATAGTAAGGATGTCTGAAGAGCCCACAAGGAATCATACTATTAACTATTTTTTTTTAAAAAAAAACCTGTACAATACATGTAATTCTGTGCATAAGTATATATATATATACATACACATACACACACACACACACACACACACACACACACATATATATATATATATATATATATATATATATATATATATATATACAATTTTAATAAACTTTTCTCATCTGGATTCACAATGCTCTCTCCAAGTGCCAAAGACCACCTAACAAAAACCCTACTACCAGCCATGAACAGATTTTTTTTTCCAGCTAGGACTGTCAAAGAGACTCCTCAAACACACAGTCTCTTGTTCTCTTGGCTATACCATAAGATGTAGAAGATTAAGACCCTGCTGCTGAAGACATTATTTGCTTCAGAAATAGATTCCAGAGACACCCTGGCCTGGAACTGACCTGAATTCCCCCTCTTTGAAGAATTAGCTGTCATTATATCAGAAGATATCGTACAAGTGTCCAGAGGGAGGCAGCCAAAATTGCCACCCAGCTGTGCCAACAGCCAGCATGACACAATGATGTTGAGGGTACAGTAGTGGCTGGCATACTTTGGTAGTAGCCAACAGCTCTCTATTGGACTTGAGACCTGGTTAACAAGAGGGAGACCATGTTTGTTACTAGAAAAGCCTACTTAACTACTCATTGCTAGTGAAGTCATGGTTACTGGAGGAGAATCTACAACTTTTACTTTACGAAACCAGCATCATCCCTAAAAGCGGGCTATAAACACTTGTCTTTACACTGACAGATAGTGTATATTCACTCTTTTTTGTAAGTATAGTCATTTTATTTTATTTTTTCTTAAAGTGTTTCATCATCTTTTTTTTTAATTTTTCCATTCAAAAATTTACACTTTCTTTCCACCTCCCATTCCCCTCCCACTCCTACACTCATCCTCCTCCCTCCCCCTCCCTCCTTAAGAGAGGGCAAGGAACCCTGCCTGTGGGAAGTTCAAGGCCTTCATCAAGGAAACTTCTCTTTGCAACAGACAGAGACCACTACAGAAAACCACATTCAATCAAAATGCAGAGTTGTGTTGCCCAGTCCAAATGATACATCTATAAAATACTCATGCTCCTTTGGCTCAGAGAATAGTCTAAAAGCAGGGGCAGAAGGGTTGCAAGAACCCGAGAACCAGGGTGTTTGCTATGGGATTGTGTCACCCATAAAGTTTCCTCTGTATGACTGTCTAAATTTGAGCTGAACAAGGATGACCCCAACAGACATGGCAAACTGAATGGGGGAAAGCCCTCAAGATCTCAGTCCTACTCAAAGAGCAACAGGCAATTGAGGAAGCCTAGGAGCAGGAGAGGTGCACTAATCAGCTGCCAAATGGCCAGCCTTGAAAATATACATACAAGTTACACCATATGGATTAAACAGGTTATATTTAGGAATATATATCTATATATACACACATATGTGTGTGTTCATCTCTCTCTCTCCATATATATATATATACCAAATGCACATCTATCTGTCTATCTATCTATAGATAGATACCTATCTATCTATAGATGTGCATTTGATAATCGTTAGTAAGAAAGAGTCCATTAGTTGGCAGGGAAGCAGGGAGGGATACATGGTAAAGTTTAGAGGGAGAAAAAAGGAAAAAAGAGATGTTATTTATATTATCATAAAAAAGACTTTTAATTGTTTTAAATGGAGAAAATAAAAAAGAAGAGGTGATTACCTCTTTTGAAATTATAAAACATGCTTGTACTTTGGCCTCAACTTTGTTTTAGCATTTCTAGTTCTAGTTAGTGAACCCACCTATACTTCCATCCCAATCCCAAGGTCTGCCTAGTGTGTCAAGAAGTCAGTTGAGAATCAAGCCCCATACCAAGCCTCCGTTCAGCTCCTACTCCCCTCTAGGCTGTTCATTATTTATTCATTCCCCATGGTCAGCCTTTGAGGCCACCTGTGTCCCTCATTGTTCATATCTTTGTTTTCCTCTTTGTTTACCATTCTTTCACATCTCCCAAAGGACACAAGCTTACCCAGTTTACATCTTTGACCCAACCTTCTGTGAAATACACCGTTCTACATTGAGTGCATAGTCTTACCTCTCTCTTCCTAGTGTTCTTTTAGGGAAAATTTCACATTGTCAACCCATCTTTTTTTCTTTGCTTCTCCCACTCCTTCTGCTGTGCGTGTTCCTTTTCTCTGCCTCCTATGTATTTACTCTTTATTCTCTATACTCACAGCCACAATAATTAATATACCAGTATATCCCATAGTATTGCTGTCTCTTTACTTCCCATAATAACGGGTATTCAGGAATGACTATTTTGCAATCAACTGATATTCCATTTTCATGGTGGGTTTTTGATGGTTTGCAACTGTGGTAGCAGAACAATATTCAATACGTGGTAAGGTTGTGGATAGAGTTCCCAAGCAACAGACTAAAAGAAGAAAATTTCATCTCTACTAACTATAAAACCTAGTATCTCCTAAAATCTGCAAACGTCTCCACTAAACGTGGAAAGGCCATCCAGCAACAACAACAGCAGCACCAGCAAATGTTAACAATGGATGGGCAGGTCCCACTGTAAAAATGCAAGGAAAATGAAAACCAGGACAACTTATCACTAGCATATACCAATCCCATAGTAATGTCCCCCAATGAAGATGACCAAGTAAAATTCCAAACAGTTAAAAAAAAAACAATTATAAATAAATATCTTTTTAAAAGCAGCTTGTAGAGGACACAGAAGTATTTTAAGAAAACACAAACAGCTGGATTGAATAAAGAAGTCACTTCAAGAGAGAAAATAGAACTCAGTAAAGAGACAGGACTACTGAAGATGAACCAAATGAAAGTAATGATGGAAATGAATGATACAATAAATAAATTAAGGCATTTAGTGGGAAGCCTCAGTGACAGAACTAATCATGTGGAGGACAGAATTTCAGGGCTCAAACACAAATCAGAGAGATCAGATCATTCTGTCTGGGTTAATGACAATTTTTTTTAAAAGTATGTGAATGGGAGTTGCACGATATTTGGGCTATCATAAAAAGGCAAAATTTATGTATTATCATCATAAAACGAGACTAAATTCATGCTAAAAGAAATTTTTTTGGACAAAAATCATAGAAGAAAATTCCTTAAATCTAGAAGATGTCCATCCAGAGACAAGAGGCTCACAGAATGCTGAATAGATAGAACCAGAAAGAGAAACTCCCTATGTCATATCATCCTAACTCTGCAGAACAAATATGTATTGAAAGATGAGAAAAAGAAATACCAAGTTGATGGAGGAGGGTTATCTGTCTATTGTGTTATTTTC
Source organism: Myodes glareolus (assembly GCF_982192425.1). NCBI lineage: Eukaryota > Metazoa > Chordata > Mammalia > Rodentia > Cricetidae > Myodes > Myodes glareolus. The sequence goes on along the minus strand of NC_142026.1, from coordinate 46,834,628 downwards.
ATTGGTCAATAAAGAGACTGCCTTGGCCCCTTGATAGGACAGAAAATTAGGTAGGTGGAGTAAACAGAACAGAATGCTGGGAAGAGGGCAATGAGGCAGATGCCATGGAGCCAGCCACCAGGTCAGACATGCTGAATCTTTTCCGGTAAGCCACCACCTCGTGGTGCTATACAGATTATTAGAAATGGGTTAATATCAAGATATGAGAGTTAGTCAGTAACTAACTCTCTAGAGATAATGGGCCAGGCAGTGCTTAAATGAACACAATTTGTGTGTTGTTATTTCTGGGACTAAGCTAGCTGTGCGGGAGCCGGGTGAGGTGAAATACAGGCCTGCCCGCAGCCCCTCAATACAGATGGCGCCCCATGTTGGGCACCAATTATCGGCGAATCAATCCCACACCAGTTATGTTTTAAGGGGTTATTTATTTTGGGGGGTAAAACTTACATACACCATAAACCGTCAGGAAGGGAGCCTTGTCGCTGGAGCAGGAGCTGGGAGCAGGAGCCGGAACCAAGCACCAGAACCAAGAGAGCCTGATCCGGGATCTGTGGCTCTCTTTAAAAGAGAAATATACCACGCCCCAGTGGGCTGGTATTTCAGCGGCTATTGGCTGACGGAGCGGAAGGCACTCCCCGCCGTACTGTGGGCTCGTGCTTCAGCGACTATTGGTTGAGGCAGCGGAAGTTACTCCTACAACACCAAGTCATGTGGAAAGGAAGGCCCATCTGAATAACTGTTAGCCATTCACTGGGAGCCTTGGCAGTAAGAATGGGTTGGAAGATGTATTTCAAATATGTAAGTTTACAGCTGTCATCCTAACCTACTATACAAGGTAAAGCCATCATACTTGAAGGAGAAACAAAAACTTTCCATGGAAAGAACAGATTAAAGGAATTTTTGGTCACCATGGAAGCTCTACATAGAATAATAGAAGGAATGTTGAATATTAAAGAGAAAGCTAAACATACCCAAGGGGTTACAGAAAGATGCCAAGGCGATCATTGAACTAAAGAGCACTAAGTAAACAGAAAAAGACCATTCTCTGTGGTGCCAGGAGCCCTGTGGTGGTGGTGAGGAACTGAGTGGCTGGGCACCAGGAGCAGGACTGAGGTGTGATCAGTTTCTCTGCTGCTGCTCATGAGAACTCTGCCTTCACATCTATATTACAGAGGTTCAGTCACGATTCCTGAGGCAAAATCCCAGAGAAAAGCAATGGGGATGAATGACTGCTTCTCCAGAGAATGACTCCCAGAGAACCATCATACCATGTGTGATAAACGTCAGAAATTCTTGGATTAAGATTCAAAACACATTGTCCATCAGCCCATGGCTCCCTAAGAGAAGTTGTATACATGTAATGAGCGTAGCAAAATGATTCCTGGATCCTTCCCACTTACACCTCTAACACCAGTGATGTTACAGGAGAGCACAGCAGCTGTGCATTCCATAACCACAGTGATGCCTGTGTTGAATCAACAAACCGAAATAGATGTAAAAGCGGGCACACCAGAGAAGACCTTTGCAAACGTAAAGCTTGTGTAAAACATTTGTGTCCCAGCATTAGTCAAAGGCTGAGAATCCACCCAGGAAATACATGGAAAGGACATGGTAAGAATTTTGACTTCACACGCAAACATCAGATAATTCATAGTGTAGGGAACGTGGCAACTCTTTAACACATTGTCATACTTTCAGATCCATTTCAGAATCCATACTGGAGAAAACTCTTACAAATGTAATGGATGTGACAAATCCTTTACCAATTACTTGAGTCTTAAATCACATTAGTGAATCAAGACTGTAGAGAAACGTTACACGTGTAAAGAATGTGCTAAAGTCATTTCATTATCTGTTGGACCTTAAAAAGCATTAGAGAACCTATCCTGGAGAGGGATCTTGCAAATACAGTGAATGTGATGTATCATTTTGGGGTAGGTTATTGTATCATTTCTCTCCTGTGTAACCTCATTCAGGAGAGAAACCTCACAGATGTAAAGAACACAACAAATGTCTTTTTCCATTGTTTCTCGTTGAAGACCACTACAGAGTCCATATCGTAGACAGAGCTTACAAATGTAGTGAGTGTTGAACATGCTTTGCCAGGTCCTCAGATCTTAATGCATTTTAGTGGACTCAGGAGGAAAACTTTACAAACGTTGTGATTGTGATGAATGCTTTAAAATGTATGTCCTCAAAACAGTGCACACCAGACAATCCATGCAAGCATAAAACCCTTACACTTGTAGTGAATGTAACAAAGCTTTTACCCAGCACCCAGTCATAGAAAACATCAGGAAAACACATTGGAGAGAGAAGTTTTCATCATGAGTGATGTGGCATATGCTTTATCCAGAACTCTGTCCTTATAGATCTCTGTAGGCTACACACTGCAGACTCATTGTGAACATGAGAAACCTCTGCAAGACTTACAGAAATGTCTAAATCTTAGAAAACAACAAGAGTGTATATTGAAAAAATCTGAATATGTGACAATGTGAGAAACAAATCTTTCCTTAAAACATTTTACTTTTCAATCTCAAAAAAAATCATATTGAAGGCAAAATCGGGAAGCCTGAAGGATGTGCTATTACACAGCAGTTTCCAGGAGACTGAACCATTCCCTCGTGAGGGAAGTGGATTAAGACAGTAAATAAGCACGGAAACATAGCTCCAGGAGGTCCCAAACCAGAGCAGATCCCCTGCTGAAGAGTAAACCAATAGAAGAGGATGTAGAGAGCCTCTCTCAGACAAGACCTGCTGCCAGGAAGAAGCAACCAGGCTGCCTCCCTAGAAGACACTCCAGCCCATAATGCTGCCTGAACAAGGCTGAAACCAACAGTCAGCAGGAAAGGACACTCTCCAGCCTCCCATGATGCTTGCTGGCGTACAGTGCACCAGGTTTCAGGCATTCTTCAACTGAGTGCCTGGGGTAGGCTATTGTAATGCAGCTGTCTTTGAGTCCCTTCTGCATCTGGGTGTAACACCTTACCCATATTCCTGTAAGTCACCAAGTTGAACTTTATTGGCATCCATTCTTTGGTTTGCTGTCAGTTCCGTTTTCAGTGTGAGCAGACAGATGTGCCTGATACCTCTCCCCAGGAAACATCTGTCACACGATGTACTGAAACCTTTCTTCCAAACTTCTTGTATGTTAGAAAATTCATATTACAGAGAAAGCATTTAAATATTTTCCATTATGTTGGGTTTGTGCCTCATTCCACTTTAGAAATTCGATGCCAGAGATCCTCCCCAAGAAATGCGTTGAAGTTGTCAAACCTTTACCTAGTGCTAAAAGTGTAGATACTTCTGTAATCTGATTTTGAGAGAAAACCCAATGAATGCTTTCATAATGCCTCATTTTTATTTTAAAAAATAAAACAACAAAACTAAAAAGACAACGAAATGGCAAGATCAACACACATGTATTATTGAAAACTCAGAATAGTACTAATCCTCCTTCAAATAACAGACTAGCTGATTGGATTAGAAACAGGTTTTTTTCTTTTGCTGCTTTCATGAAGTATGTATTGTCATTAAAGATGGACACTGTGTCAGGGTGAAAAGATGAACAAAGATCTACCAAGCAACAAGAACCAAGAAGTAAACAGATATCACTATTCTAATATTTGAGAAAATAGACTTCAACCTGAGTCTAGTCAAAGGAGATAGTCACTGTTAACTGTGGAGAAATCAATCAAGAGGAATTACAACTCTAGATATATAAACACTAAAGACAGGCTCAACTAATTTTATGAAACAATGCAGCTAGATCTACTCTTACATATTAATCACAGAATGAGCAGTCAGGGGCTTTACTTCCTCCATCTCTCCATTAGAAAGATCAACAGACAAACACTGGAATTAAATGACCCCATAGATCAGGTAGACATAATAGATATTAATCACAACATAGTAATATTCGGGGACTTTAATGCTCCACTCTCAATACTATACAGCAGAGGAACACTGAAGATCAAAAGAACCTTCTACAGAACATTATACTAAAACTGTACATAATACTCATTCTCCTCAGTAGCACATGCATGGAACGTTATCTGAAATAGGTCACATGTTAGGACATGAAACAAATCTCAAAAAATACAGGAAAGTAGAAATGATTCCTTATATTCCATGTGATCACAGTGTAATGACTCTGCAAATCAGTATCAAAGACAGAAATCATACGATCATTCAATAGATACAGAAATCATCTTTAACAAAATCCCTTCAAAATAAAAGCTCTGGAGAGACTATGGATGGGCGGAGTCACATGTCTTCTAAGAAAAGGCTTCATTTGGCACACCTCTTGCCAACATCATGCTTAAATGTAGAAAAACTTGAAGCCTCCCATTAATACCAGGAGAAGGCTGGTATTGTTTAATATAGTATTTGGATCAATCATTTCCAAAAGGATCAAAGACCTCAGTATTATATTTGAAAATCTGAAATTACTAGAAATAATGTATGCAGGTCTTAAAGACCTGTGTGATGAATTAAATTGATTGATTTTCTTATGCTGAAACATCCCAGCATGTATGGAGTGAATTCAACTTGACCAAGGCACATATTTTTTTTTTTTATGTTCTTGAATTTAGTTTGCAGGTATTTTACTTAGAATTTTGGGGTCCGTGTTCATCAGAGAGATTGGTCTGTAATTTTCTTTTCTTGGTATGTCTTTGTCTGGTTTTAGAATTAGGATGATATTAATTCTGTAAAAGGAGTTTGGAAGTATTTCTTCACCTTCTGTTTTGCAGAATTATCTGAGAAATATTCGTCCTATATTTGAATATATAGGCAGGCCATTCAAATAGTACTCCAGTAATGAAATAAGACTCACAGCCAACAAGTGGAAATTCATGACATTAGGAAGGATTGACACTGCAAAGGAAGCCTATGCCAGCTGCACACATGACAGAAAGTTAGACTCTAGAATATAGAAAGAGCTTAAAATCTAAATACCAGGACAAATAATCTATTTATATTTAGTCTAAGGAACTGAAGATAGAGTTCTCCAAAAACGGACTAATAAATACTTTGTAAAAATGTTCACCATCCGTAGTTTGAGATTTTAGTGTGCATCAGTCAGAGTGGCTGTTATTAAAAAAAATAACTATGAATGCTGGTGAGGGTGAATGAAAATGAGACACTCTCATCTCTGTTGGTGGGTCTGTAAACTGGTGCAGCCCCTATGATAATCAATGTTTATGTTCCTCAGATAGCTCAAAATCATGCTGCTGCACAGCTCAGCTCTAACACTCTCAGACACACACTTCTTAAAGGACTCCGTACTCCACAATGGATGTTCCTGTACTTCCATGTTGGCACAGATGAACAGTAGACTCTAGTTCAGCGGTAAAGAAGAGTAGAATTATCAAATTTTCTGGAAAATTGGTAGATGTAGAAAATGTTATGCCCAACAAGGTAATACAGGCCATAAAGACAAACACCTCATGCTCTCCCTTACGTAGCATGAATTGTAAAATCCCAGAGACAGAAATTGGAGTTCAACCTGAAGATCACAAAAAACAAAACAGCCAAGCCACCAGAGAAGTCTTACCACTACCAAGGCTGGGCTACTGCAAACTAAAACAGCCTAAGCCTCTCTCTCTTCCAGTTTTACATTCCCTCTAGTGCTAGGATTGATTAAAGGTGTGAGCCGCCAGCACCTGGATTTGTTTCTGCATTGATCTTGTGTAGCCCAGGGTGGCCTTGAATTCACAAAGATCCTTCTGCCTCCGTCTCCCAAGTCCTGGAATTAAAGGTATGTGTCACCATTATCTGACCTCTAGTGGATTTAGCTTTGCCTCTGGTCTTCTGGCAAGATTTACTTATTAAAATACAAATAATATACCACTGTACTCTTATGTGCAGATTTTAGCTATGGAGTTTTAGAGGATGTGCTTAAATTTTAGTGTCCATAAGGCCCAGAAACATAGGGATCATTTGAAGGAAAGTAGGAGGAGGCCTACCTTAGGGCAGGGGGAATAGTAGAACATGTTGGAAATGAAGTAGAAAGGGGTGATACTGGGAATAAAAAAGTCATAGCAAGGAGAGGGGAAGCAGAGGGAAAAGGAGGACAGATATACAAAAAACTGCTATGGAAATCTGCTTCCTAAAGCAGAGGATGACAAGGAAAGGCTGGAGGTATGAAATGGAGGTGGTAAGTGATATAATTCTCTTTTACTTAAAAATAATATAAAAAGTACACATACGTGTGTGTATGTACTAGAGGATCAGGAGATACACAGCAAAAAGATGTCTTCTGGTTACGTCATAGCTATTGAACTCATGTTGTCATGGTTACCTACACAAGGCTTACACAAGATTGGGCACTTCCACCTTCCATTATATGTAAGTCCTCACATGTCCTTGAGAGACAATTGGCCATAGGCAGTTATTGAGGCTGGGGTCATTTCCTTTAGTGGGATAACCTCTAGTAAATTGCTCTAGTGAATAAGCTCTGGTCTACGTTTGGGTATGAACTTGATTAAACTCAGTGGGTCATACCCAAAAAGTAGACATGAAAATCTGGTAGGGGAGGACTTGCTGATAAGAAGGGTTCCAGCTGGAGAGGGAAAGGAAAGAGATGGGAATGGGTGCATGCAACAATGACTGAAATTCATGGTGTCGTTTTATGAGACAGGCAAACAATAAAAAAATTTAAAAGCCAACTATAAAATATAAGACTTTATATAGGAGAAAAGGTATCTGTTGCCATTGAATATCACAGATTTAGAAACTAAATGAATTTCAGGCTGTGTCTGAATATTATAGATGTTTTTGCCACAGGTTTCTGCGTATTTCATCCAAAAAATTATTTTACGAGAAACTGAATATGTAATAATGATGTGCAGCGAACATCTCAAGAAACACGAGAGTAACTTATTTCTTGTATCATTAAAATTTAAACAGGTCATATACTATAAACATGTAGCTTATTATGCTTTAGATTTAATGTTTACTCATACGAGTATTTCAACATTCTGCAAGACTGTATTATTGTCTGAATGGCAGGCTGTGAGCTGAACTGAAGGGGATACAAAGAACAGAGCAGGCAGGATTCTCAGGAGTGTCTAGCGCATCATGCCAGGAGTGCCTCCACTCTGAACTGTTGACTCAGTCTGAAGAAGGCTTGCTACTCCTTTTAACCATTTCCCCCCCAGCAGCTGTGTGAGAAGAGGGGGAGGTCCTCGAGGTGTTTCTTCTCTCTCATTAGTTCCAACACTGGTCACATCTTCCTAATTCTCACCACGCTTGTTACAGTGGAGAGGTTGCCTGACTATTAATTCCACTTTAAGCCTTATTAGGAATAACATAAGATTGCACCCTTTAATATATTTCTTCTATCCTTTGGTTGTTTGTTTCGCTTCAGCTAAATCTTTCATTTTATAATCGATGCTGTCATGGAAATATCAGTATGGAACAAGACAGCAAAATTCTCTGGGATGTAAAAACAAATGCTACTTTTAGGAGGAAATTCTGCTTCTGCGGGGCATATATATGTTCGTGCGGTTTTCATATGTTAGAGTATAAGAAACCTGGGGAATGCTTCTGCAAAGCAGGAAAAGGAGAGTGGCAGGGAACAATGTGCGTTTGAAAAGCTCTGCTGATGTGTGCCTTTTCATGGGAAATAATATGTAAATGAATTATTATTTCCATCACAGTGGCAAAAAGAAATGGAGATTCGAAAGCTAGAAGAAGCAGCATGCGAGGCCCAGAAAAAGAAAGATGAGGAGAAAAAGGAGGAAAATCGCTTTCAAGAAATTATGAAGCAAAGAGAGAAGAAACTGAACAGGCAGACTAAACCCTACGAAATCACTTCATTAGAAAAAAAAGATGACCCGGGAAAGGAGAGTGGGTTCTGTGGGCCGGAAACGACAACAACCAACCGAGCAAAGTGAGCTAAGAGGTTGGAAAGCCTTCTTAGAATTACACAAGGCCGTTTTTAAAAGGCATTGTTATCTTGGTAGCAGTTAGTAGTCTTAGTAGTCATGGTGCAGTCTCACATTAACAGTCAACTCTTCGTCACACTTACGTGAGGTGGTGTCACCGGCTGTCCCTGTTTCCCCTTGCTCTGGTGTAGCCCTTCCTATTGCTTTCAGCATTGATATTCACTGCACTGTAAGAAAGTGAACTGAAGATGGATGAGTGAAGGCATTAGGGGGATGAGAATTATTCTCGAAAGCACGAGTGAACCCCTTTGATCGCTTTTATTTCAATAAAGAAATTACAGTACTTCTAGGGTCCATATCTTATCATCATTTTTTGAAGACCGACGCCCCATGCTAATGACTAGAATTTTACAAATTACTGTGCAGAAGCAAGTCTGGAAAGGGTGCTTTCCCAAGATCAGCTTGATCTTTAATGGACGGCCAAAGAGACCCATGAGTGACAGTGGTTTGCGCTTACTACATGAGTTTGTGAGAACGGGTGCGCAGGAGCCCGTAAAGTTTGGTACCAAATACTGGAAGCGCTCATCCAATCAGAAACTATTTTATAAGTAGTATTCACTTCTTCTGAAACTCAGTCAATGGGCAAGAGTAGAAGGATGGGGTCCTGTGGTGCTGAATAGTTTTCTTTTAGAAAACATGGATAATATGGTTTTCAGTTTCACACAAGTGGTCTGGTGATACTCACGAGGCAAGCTCTTTGCCAGAGATGTCAAATCCAGGCACAGGTCAGGTGGTACCCTAAATTAGCAAAGGAGCCTGGGGAAAAATCCACCCCATCTAGAGAAATTTCCCTCCCTCTGCCACACTTGCATGCATCTCACTGTGGTTTCTCTTAGTCTTTCAAGAAGGCTTTGGATAGGATTTCTTTTGAAAGGCCAGTTATCGCTTCACAGAACCCACATTTGGATAATGGGTCACACATTTGTGGTCCGTATAATGTGATTTTGAGGTATTTATTATACTGTTCAGGATAACAGTAACCAATGGTAGAAAAATAGTATGGGCAGATTTCTGTTTTCATTCCTCATTTAGCTGGTTCATATTCAGCTTTCTTCTACCAACTTGTTGTGTCTTCCCTTCCATCCCTTAGAAAAATCTCACAATGCCTCCTTCCCATGTACCTGTATCGTCTTTACTTTCTATTCATATGCAAGATGGAACAAACACTCTTACAGAAGAGCAGTTAATTCCTTGTCTTCTGAGGTACTCTCCACATCCTTAGATGCTTCCCACCACTCTACCCATTTAAGTCCAGATTCACTGGACTTCTAGTCATCCTTCTAGTCATACCACAGTCTCATTAAGGCTGTTGTTGACAGGAACTTTACCAAACTCTGGCTGTTCCTTAATGTCATCTACTGGTTTATTGGTACCTGTTAGCAATGAGCTATAAAATGTAGGAAAGGGTTTGGATAGTTCATCTGCTGTTGATAAGAACTTCCATTTATCCTGTTTCTATATCACCTTTGTAGAAAGGAACTGGTCCCTCCTCTTCTTAATCTTTCTGGCATCTGAGGTCTGTTCTGATCCCCTTGGAGACTTTTGTTTATCTTTCTGTGTAATAGTTAGTCTTGATCCTTCTTATTCAACTACCTTCACAGTGCCATAATTTTCTCAATATCTCCAACGTGCTATCATATTTTATCTTTGCACATTCATAGCTTTGTTTTTTTTAACCTTTTTGCTGTTATAGTCATGATTTGGAAGAAAGCAGAAAAAGGATCTATCTGTTCATAGGTAGATAATAGTACAGGGAACTATCAGAGGAGATAGAGATTATGATGATTTTTATACCTCTCTTCTTAAATTATGTTTTAAAATATGAGAACACATATTTCCTATAGTTGTCCTTCTCTGTCTCTGATTCCTCCTGAAATATATTAGCAACTTTATGCTCATAGATATGGATCCATATTCTAGTTTTGATTTGTGGTTGTTCTGAAATAGTAGACAAGTTAATCAGGCCCTTGTACTTTAATCCATTTACCTTTAAGGTTGACATAATTAGGTAAAGATTGCCACAGACAAAATCTAATTAGAAAAACAAGGTTGTCAATAATTTTAACAGAGGGCATTCAATATAAAGAATTGATTTTAAAGTTTTTATGTGTGTATGAGTGAGTGTGTGTATGTGTGGGCCTGAACAAGCTCACGGGCACCATATTCATGCAGGTGTTCTTGGAGACCAGATACCATGCTGGATCCCTGGAACTACAGTTACAAGCAGGTGTGAGCCACCACATGCATCTTGGGAACTGAAGTCAGGTTCTTTCCAAGAGCAGTAATCGCTCTTAACTGATGAGTCATCTCTCCAGCTCCAAGAAATTGCTTTTAAAATATGGTTTAGAGCTGAAACTAATGCAAGGAGAATACAGAAGTAACTCAGCACTGAGGGAGAACTTTTACCTTTTAGATCCATGGCCTCAAAAACAGTAGGGCAATTGGGGTTCTGGAACTGGGAGGAGACACCTCAGGGGAAGACTCGGACCTTTGTTGGGGAGACCACCCTCCTGCTGCTGGTGCCTCTGAGGGACATGATACATCTGGCTTAAGGAGCACAGACAAAGAAATTATCAAAAGAAGAACAACTGAACATGCTGCTGGGAAAAAGCAAAATCCACAAACATTCAGATCTTCTCTTCTTCTCAGTTATCCTTCAACTGTTGTTTCCCCGCATCACAAAAAAGGAGAGAGATGGATGTAGAACTGCCATTACTAAATGACTAGCAACAATGTGTAGCACAATGCCTAGAACGTTCTAGACTATGCAGTGTTAAGGAATTCTACCTTTTTATTTTGCTAAAATACATTTCTAGTGTAATTTACCTTCTATATTTTCTTTCAGTTTGAAAGACTAAGCTAAGGCTTTCTGGAATTCATTGGTTATGGTTTTTCTGTAGGTTTGCCCTAGGATTACCAAAATAAAAGAATAGAGTTTCCACACAAACTAACTCAATGCCTTTCACATGGTTGAGAATGAGAGACTCACAAGACTCTGAGTTGATTTTCCAGGAAGACTAGAAGTAGGTGTGTGTCGTTGAGGGAAGAAATTGAGGAAACAGTAGTTTATTCTGAGTCACAACATAAAAAGAGTATTTCTTCTGTACTAATTATAAAAGCACAGGTCAATTGACCTGCGAAGGTTTGGCAGAACTCAAGAAATAAGTTTAAAGAAGACATGACCACCAAAAATACGTCATCCAAGCCTCGGCTAAGTGGTTGCTAGTGGAATCGCTATGTACAGGTAGGCAAGCTTCAGAAGTAATTGACATTAGTAATCTTGAAACTTCCTGGAAACATATGGATGTTATAGTTTAAGTAACTCATTCTTATCTCTCAGTGACTCTAACCTACTCTTTTCTAGCTTGGTAATCCTGAGTGTTCTTTCTCATGCTTTTAAGTTTATCGTATCAACAAATTCAAAGCAAGTTTCAATATGTCATCCATAAGATGGACCATATGGCGTAGGACCCATAAAGAAGAGGGGAGATTGCCTTCCCCTAACATGCCACCATAATGATTATATTTACATCTGCAGTGCTTTGGGAGGTTTTTGTCTGCTGTTATGGCTGGGCCATTTTTTAATACGGGGGATTTTCTGTGTATCTGAAGTGCTCACCTGCATTTTCACTTCCTTGTAGTAAAGGCCGTGCAGATTATCCCCAGCTGTTGGGAATTCACACGTGTAATAACGATACTGTATTGAGATGAGAGTGTTTCATAGCACTTTTCCCCAACTTCTGGCATTTGAAACCTTCACAGACACTCTTCTGCAGTGTTGCCTGAATCTTGGAAGGGGTGCTGTGAAGGTCCCTCTTCGGGCTGAGTAATAAATAGTCAGTCTCAGGAATCTGGCCAGTTCTGAGTCTCCCTTGACTTTCATTTGCCGCAAGTTCAGTCAGGCTGTGTGAATGAACACAAATATTTAGAAGGCAGTTTGACGACATGTCCATTTATCAGAAGAACAGTAGTAAGCTCCAACCTATGACCTTTGGCTTTGACCAGGTTGATAATACATTTATATTTTTCCTTGTGGAATGAGCCTCAAATCTACTCAGAAATCAGTTAGTCACGCCCTAGTCCCAGGCCTTCATTCTGCTCTTGCGCCAATGGAGGCAACTTGCCCGTTAGGTTGGTATTCTAGCATACAGAGACCACAGATGGTTAAAAATGTTGACTTTACCCCTCCAGCAGCCAGAATAGCTCCTTATAACACTACTAACACTAGTCAGCAGGGCAAGAGCTTCCAGATAGGTCCCAGCTTGCCTTCTTAGCACACTATATCCAAAATGTATCTCAGGCAATAAGGTATTATAATCTAGTGTTGATGGCAGCTAGGAGCACTAGCAGTAGCCTGTATTGTTTTGGAATCTCCTAGCCCTCCGTGGAGAAAAACCTCGTAGGAGAGCTTCTGCGCTTGGCATTGGAATTTGGAAAAAACAAAACAAAACAAAACAAACAAGAGCCTCAGTTATAACTCTCTTTTAAAAGTTATATTATTATTATTTAATTATATTATCTAGTAGTAGGTTTCCATATGGATTTTCCCTGCATCTTTAGTTCTGGGTAGCTCTCTCCCCACATGCTTCCCCGCCCATCCTATTCTCACAGAAAACTTTTCAAATCCAGCATCTTACCCTTCTTCTTTCATGCCAAATGTGTCTTACCGCCTCGCTCCCCCTGCTGAAGCACACCCCCAAATCATTTCTTGCTTCCTGGCTGCTATAGACACTCACACACAAGCTTGACAATAAAAATATAAAAATTCAAAGCTAGGATCTTCATAAAAAAGAGAGAACAGATGGCGTTTTTCTTTTTGGGTCTGGGTTACTTCACCGAGCTTGATATTTTCCAGTCCAATCTATTTTCTTGCAAATTTCATAGTTTCATTTTTCTTAAGTGCAGAATAAAATCCCATTGTCTATATATACCACATTTTCATTATCCATTCTTCAGCTGACGGATGTCTAGTCTGGTTCCATTTCCTAAATCTAGTCATTAGAGAGAGCGGCGATGAATATGGATGAGCAGGTATCTCTGTTGTGGACTAGAGAGTTCTTTGGGTGTATTCCCAGAAGCGGTGTATCTGAATCATATGGAAGGTCTATTCTTACATTTTTGAGACATATCCAGACTAATTTCTATAGTAGCTGCCACCAGTTTGCATTCCCACCAATGGTATAATAAATTCCCTTTGGCCACCTCCCTGCCAGCACTTGTTGACATTTATGTTCTTGATGGTGGCTGTTCTGACTGGAGTGAGATGGAATCTCGAAGTAGTTTTAATTTGCATCCCCCTGACAGATGATGACTTTGAACACCTTAAATGTGTTTATTCCTCATGTGTATTTCTTTGACAGTTCTCCATTCAGTTCCATAGATGTTTTCTTGTTTTCAGTTGGGTGGATTTTAGGGGTTTTTTTAATGCTTAGTTCTTAGTGTAGCCTATCCACTAGTCTTACGTCAGATGTATAGCTAACACAGACCTTCTGTGTCTTCACTAACCTTACAGCTTTCTTTGCTGTACGGAAATCTTTGAATCCCCTGAGGTCTCACTTGACAAATTATTGGCCTTAGTTTTCAAACAACCAAAGTCCCATCGAGCATGTCCTTATCTGTCTATATTTTATAGTGTACCCCCCTAATTATTCCTCTAGCAATCTTAGACTTTCAGGTCTTATGTTGAGGTCCTTAATTCACTTGTAATTTGATTTATATGCAGGATGAGAGACAAGAATCAAGTTTTATCTATCTATCTATCTATCTATCTATCTATCTATTATCTATCTATCTATCCATCTGTATATATGTAATTTTTTCACACACCATTTGTTAAAAGTGCTATTTTTCCTCCACTGTATTTTTGTCCTCTTTGAGAAAAAAAAATCAGGTGACTGTCATTACATAGGCTGACCTCTGTGTCCTCTGCTCTGTTGTACTGATGTACATGTCTGGTTTTGTGTCAGAACCATGCTGACTCTTTTGAGGGTGGGTACTGAGGTTTTGAGTTTGCTAATAGAGCTACAAGGAATGAGGCCTGTGACCACCCTGGAGATCCCAAGGCTCCAGACACTAGATGGGGAGTGAAGTCACAACAATAACTTGTACTAATAGTACGATTGTAGGGCTGGGATGTCCAGTTCTAGGTGGGCAGGCAAAGCTTTGGGTCAATGGCAGAAGAGGGTATTAACCTTGGGCCAGCCTAGGGTTGCTGGATGACATCAGGGATTGGGTCGAAGAAGTTGGTGGTGACTGCTGGCTCCAAGAATTGCCAACCCATGGTTTACTTGGCCAGGGACTTTTGAAGGGCCTGCCAGCAGACCAGGCTTTGGGTCCAGTTCTTCCTTGATTCTGAGGATCTGATTGTACTTGGCCAGTTTCTCAGACCAATTTGACATTTAATAGGCCATCTATATGGGAAAGCTTGCACACTCGGAAAGACTTGATCCGTGAGTCAGTGTGCTTTACTTTGAGCAGGAGACCGTTGCAGGACTTCTGGCCTGCAGCCTCGGATATTCTCTTAGGGTTGGTCAAAGTGGGATCACCCCCAATCACCTGGATGCCTGCAGCTAGCTGTGCACATCTGTCTGCCATGCATCCCAGTCATCCTGGTCAAAGGAGCCTCTGATGGGTACCACTGGATAATACAGGATAAAGGTTATGTGCAGGTCAGTCAGCTGGTCAGGTGTAATGACCCTCCTGATACCATCAGGAGACTTGAAGTCAAACCTGAAGAACTCAGAGGCAGCCATATCCATGCCAGTGGCAACCTAGCCAGTATAGTAGGTCTTCCCAATTGCATTCTTCAGCAGTTCCCGAGGCTGTTAAGTGCAAACCTACTCTCTGAACGCTTTTTGTGGCTTCTCCCATGTATCTCTCCTTGATGACATTCTTCAGGTGGGGATAGACCTCTGCTCCAATGTTCATGGCCTTCCAGAAGCTGAATGCCTGAATGCACCCACAGGAATTATCATGCTCTTGTTGTCTATGTGAGCAGTGCTGTTGATCATGTTGAAAGCCAGGATAACAGGATGACTGTGGGATTACCAGCTAAGTCAGTGATGTGATGGTACAGGGCACACTCCTCTTCATAGCACTAGCTTTGAGGACAACAAAGGACGTGTTAAGGATGACATATTTACCAAACTTAGACTTATTTACAGTCTCAGAGATCTCAATCAATAGTTTGTCAGTCTTCTCTTGTTCTAGATTCAGTTTCTTGTTAACCGAAGCAGGACCATTTTTTTTTTTTTTGAACTGGGGCAACGTTTCCTATGTAGTGTATTTTATCAATGTCTCAAAGTCCCAGGGTCTCATATATTCCAGATGATACTGGGTATGGAAGTTCAGAATAGATCTTTGGAGGTGCGGAGGTCAATCACAATAGTGGGATTCTCACGACTGTCAAAGATCTCGCTAGTGTGCATTTCGAGAATAGGCAGAGTCTGTTTCTGGTGGCTGGATTGCTATGCAGCATGAAGCAGAGAGTATTACATATACGAGGAGAATGTTAAGGAGAAAAATGTAGGTACCCCAACTTTCCCAGCTGCTCCTTCATGATGTTTGTGTTACTGTGATTCTGTAATATAATTTGCTTTCAGATATATTAATACCTCCAACATTTTTTTGTTGTTGTTCAGGATTGCTTTGGACATCCAGGATCCCTTGTGTTCCCATATGAATCTATTTTTGCGAAGAACTGAGTTGTTGTTTTGATTGAGATTGGATTAAGTCTGTAAATTGCTTTTGACAGGATGGACATTTTCATAATATTAATTTTTCCTATCCATGAGTATGGAATGTTTTCCTGCTAGCCTCCCACTCAGTGTTTCCTTCTTCAGTGTTTTAACTATCTTAACTGTAGAGTTCTTTTATTTCCATGCTTTGATTTATTATGAGGTTTTAGTTTTTCTTAAGTCTGTTGGGAACGGAGCGGTTTCTCTTTTCTTTCTCAGTCTGTCATTGGTATCTAGGAAGGGTATTGTATTTTGAATGTTAATTTTTGTATCCTAGTACTTAGCTGAAAGTGTTTTGTTAGCTCTAGGAGTTTTCTGGTAGAGTATAATTCTATATTTTGATTTTTTTGTTTTATATTTAATTAATGAGTTATTATTAATTAAATGCTAAACGCAAAGGAAGGCAGGAATCATAACAATGCAGTGCCACTGCCCCGCGGTAAGCAAACTGAACTGTTCCGCCTTCAGGTTGACTTCTGGAGACCTGTGCTTTCGTGTTTCTTTGTGCTAACTCTATTTTCTCTGGCACAGAATGTGGATGCAACCAGGGGAAAATGCATTTTAAATTATTATCTTGTATAAAATAAAATTCATAGGTTTTTGCGGTCTTGAAAATTCTGTTGATGATTTGGTTGCTTCTGGGCTCCATGAATTTTTCATGGTGACACAGATTTCAAGGATAATTTGGCTCTAATGTTATTCAAGCTCGTTCTTTCCTACAGTCATTTTAGCCAAGGGACATATTTACATAATACCTAATGCCTTGTTTCTTTAAACTGCTTCATTGAGAAGCCTAAAATAAACAAAAAGAAACGTATCCTAAGGTGGTTTCGTGGTGGTGAATATTTTGGCAACCAAGTTTTCAATCTAATGTCCCAAATTGAGTCTATTTGGGGCAAAGGGATCCTCTTATGAACTGACTAAGTAAAAGGTCATGCATCTCAGGATTCAGTGTAATTTTAATAAGATCTAGGTACCCGTGTCACAGTAATGTATTCAATGGTGTTTCAAATAATGAGAAAAAAAAGGACAAAATTTGGAGAAGGAAATCTGTTTGTCTCTAGACCTTATTTTCTCTTGCCTTCCCAATGAAAAGTTTCATACTCAAAAAATAATGAATAAGAAAAGGAAAGTAGAGTTTCTTCCAGCTGATTATGAGAAGAGAAATTGAGGAACATCAAATAAAGATAGATTTAAGGGTCCTTGAAATCACAGCCTTTCCCTAAGGGAAACAGGCAGGAGGTGAGGGAGACACGCTTTAGAAGCATTCAGAGAGCCAAGGATTAGCAGGCTGGTACCATCCACTCCTGCATTGCTGAGGACCGGGTGAGTCACTAGGACAAATATTGAACACAGCCATTTCCTAAGATGCGACTGTTGAGGGGAAGTGAGTAGCAAATTAGCAGTAGGCAGCACTTTGTCTTTCAGTACATCAAATACACACAGGCAGAAGAGAATTAGTTCACCTCAGGGCACGTCAGTAGACAGAGCCCTCAGTTCATTCGCTGTGCAGTGAAGACCAGGGAAGAACCAGAGGGCACAGAGAATGGTTCAGGACCCTGGCTTCCATCTCCCACCCCACCCAGACTCTGTTCTACCCTATGCACTCCAATATGATCTTGGAAAGGATCATAACGGGAAAGGGAATCTGAAGGGTGAGTCAACTTTCTAAAGAGGAAAGGTTCCCATTTAAAGAGTCTCTCCATCTCCTGGATTTGGTTAACTGTAAACCTGAGCTCCTGAGCCTAATTTTTGCCCCGCTCTGAGATTACCACCAGAAGAGGGAACCTCATGAGGAAAATCAGGGTGTTCTCACAGCGCTTCAAAAACTACAGGTTTTCTTTTGGTATTTAGAATGCAACATGCAATTAAATTTGTTTACTTGCAATAGATTTATGAAACTGACATTGATGCATATATACATGAATAGATAGAGGCCTGTGTCTGGACAGCTGCACATTGATCAGTCTGCTGCGTTCATTCATTTCTTTATTCAAAAATGTTAATTGATTGCTAAATTCTAGATACTCTGTCAGTCTCTGAAGATATACCAGTGAATCAATGTATATTGCAGAAAGCACAACATTCTATATATTTAACGTGTGTGTAAATTTAATGTGTGTGTAAAATGAGTAAGAAGCAAAATATTATTTCACAGAGATGCGGGTGAGGAACAGATCAAGTAGGGCAGTGAATGAGAAGGACAGGAAGTTTGTTTTGGTAGGGCCAATGGGAGTGACCCCTGCAAGAGTTTTGACAAAGATCAGAATGTGGTGGCCATGGGAGTTATCTACAGTCCAGAATTTGAGAAAGGAAAATAGAATTAATACTCCCTAAAATAGGGGTGGGAAGATGGCTCAGTTGGTAGATACTTGTTGGGCATGCTGGAGAAACTGAGTTCAAGATCCCAGAAGTTACATACATAGCAAGGCAGACATGAGAGTGTAAGCCTGTAATCCCCGCACTGTAGAGACAGAAGCAAGAGGCACTGAAGAGCTTGGGGCTTAGTCAGCCTCAGTGAATCATTGTGCTCCAGGGTTAGTGAGAGGCTCTGTCTCAGAACACAGGGAGTGATGGAGAAAGACACTTGATGACCTTCAACTTCCATATAAATCTCCACATGAACACACATATACACTACACACAAAAGCAGGCAGAGGGGCTGTGGGGTCATAATCGATGCTTTTGGTTAAACATCATTCTCCTTATGCAATAGCATTTTATGTCTCTAATGTGTTGTGGCGGGTCATGTGACTCATCCTGTGTTTGCAACTAGAAGGGATAGGTGTCATCTTGAGCTAAAGCACTTTCGTGTTGGATTGAGAATTTACAAGTTTTTCACCCCTGATCTGACTAACAATTTTCAAAACTGATTCTTTCTCTTAGCTCCTTACTAAAAATGACAGACTGAAAAGACAAAGTCTTCTGGGATGGGAGTCTGAGATTTTAAGAGTTATGTTACTATAGAACTTCCCAGTCTAGCATGACGTGGTGTTTTTTGAGTTTAGCATGATCAAAGAAAAGCAAAGGACACTGCAGAACAGCTGATGAGGTTCCAGACCATGGAAGGCGGTCAAACCCAAGAGGTGAGTTTGGCACAGATCACATAATCATGGAGGCTGAGGTTTTGGCATTTTTTTTTCCTGAGCATTTATTTTCTAAATAATTTTAGCCAAATCTGCAATGCTTTGAATTTTATGTTGAAAAGTGAAATGATTGTTTTTAAATTTGAAGTTTGTATTTTTTTTTTTCTCGTGACGTGCTGGGATCCAACTCTGGGCATTCCAAACCCTGGGCATTCCAGATAAACACACTACCACTGAGCCACATCGTTATGCCATAAAATGAGGATCTAATATGCCTAACTCCTCATATATTTTCCTAAAAACTAAGCAAATTAATTTAAAAAAAAACCCTTAAACAACAGATTTCAGCTTAAATTTCCAACTTAAAATTTCAACTTTCAGAACTTTCATGTTTTTTTTTTTACATCTTGAAATTTATGAAGTACGAAATACTAACTTGGTAAATATAAAAACACACAAGTACAAACACTAAATTTTTATCAGATGTCTTGAGTTGTGCTGGGAAAAGGTGTGTCACAAGAAAACATGTGCACAACTTTATGTAATACAGGTTTATTCCTGCCATTGTTGTGGGAAAAGGAAGTGGAGCAAATTTAATGCAATCCATCTAACTTTTTTCACTCAGAAACATCATGTATTTGGTACATCATTGGTTCTGATTATTTCAGCCTGAGCCAGAGAGGGAGCAATTGAAGTGAAGACGGGTTGGTGCTCGCCGTGCGGATGTGCAGGTGTGCCGCGTTCTCATTCACTGTGTACCTGCCGTATCAACGGAAGGGAAAATAGGTTTGATTACATTTGGCAGTTGCTTTCCACTAACAGAATTTGTGAAAGACAGGCTTGTTCAAGGTTGAATTCCCAATTATTTTCTGCTGTAAGAAGCAAGATAAAACAAAGTCTCCAGTATCCAATGCAATTAGCTTTTATATTGACTTATTTCTAATGTGAAAATCATATTCCCTTTGGAGGAAGAAAGAGCAGGTGCTGTTCCGGAGAAGTGGATGAGTGTGTTTGTTTGGCTGCTTGTTTCCGTGTCTCTGAGATCAAAGCTCTGAGATCAAAACTCTAAAAAGACGTGATGCAGGAAACAGCAGGAATTATATTGTGAAAACGTTTAATTAATATATATTTCATTTTCTTTTCATATACTATAGTTTCCCTCCATCATTAAATGTTACCTTATCCATCCAGATATAGTGGCTCATGCCTATAATTCCATATACAAAAGTCTGAGGCAGAAGGATTGTTACCAGTTTGAGGCCAATGTCATCTATACAGTGAATTCAAGGCCTGAAAGGGTTATGGAGTGAGGTTCTATCTCAAAAATAAAAAAGTAGCATTATTTATCCTAACCAAAAGGTGGAAGTCACACGTGTCCATTGACAGGTGAAGGAACAGACAAAACAGACACACACATACCCTGTTTCAGATTTAACAGTTAAATAAATTCAAGTGCATTGTAGAACATGGACAATCCCCAAGCATCTCATTCTATGAGATGACAAATACTGCATAACTCTACTTATATGAGATACCCAAAGTGGCCAATGCATCGAAACAGAAAATACAATGACAGATGCCAGGGTCTAGGGGGAAAGGGAAGTGGAGTCACTATCTGAAAAAGTAGGAGAGTAACATTGAAAACATTGTGGACTCCAAGGCTCAACTGTCTGACATTCATTCCTGGCTCCTTCAGCTTCAAGCTTTGTAACCATGAGCAAGTTGACTCATTACCCTTTCCTGAATTTTATTGTTTAAATGTGCCAATAATAAAACTTGTCTAGTATGGGAGATAGCTCAGTCTAAGAGTATGTATTTAGCACAGTACCCAGCTCAACTGGGTGAAAGAAAATAAATGAGACACTAATATAAAATTGAAAAAAAAATCTCATTTTGCAGCTTGTGGATTAAATGAGTTTATTTTGCATGTGAAAAATCCTACTGCAATATTGGCACACAATCCTCAAAATGTGTCATTATCTTTTATTATCATTGAAAAGAAATATGAGAATTAGCAAATGTGAATTTCTCAGTATTGCTTGTAGAAATAAGAGTCAGCTTCAAATGAGAAGCCTAAGCCTTACACCTTCTACCACTGAACTGAATATGGAATAGGGAAAACAGATCAGTTCCATAAAAACAGAAAAACCATTTCTTTTTGTACAAATGCACGGAAGCAAATTTCTCATTACATTTTCTAGGATCCCTCTTGAATTCCCAAGCTGTGTGCTTATCCCTAACACTAGCGACATCTGGGTCTAAAAATCAGTCAGAACTCAGTTACTAAGTGCACAGATATTTAAAAGATAGAAGTCAAGTTAATAAACTGTTGAATGCAATCTGTCCTTTTACTTTGTAAACTATACTTTCTTGAAAGCTAGACTAGATTTTAGAGTCAGCGTAATGCTCCTTGTTGTAACCTAGTGACCACAGGAGGTAAGCCTGTGGCTCTATTCTTCCTTTTCTCCCACAGGAAAATAACTTTGCAGCCTAGCCCATATGTCAAGTTTGTGAACGGATACCTTGTGTTGTCAGGTCAAGGGGTGCTGACATCAACAACAGGCACCAATCTTTCTGATACTCCAATCATGAGCTGGAAGATCATTAAACACCTACAGTTCAATCACAGAGTGAATCCAAATTCCAACAGTAACAATTCAGGCTGTGAATGCCGTGCGCAATGAATTGCTTTCTTTTTCTTATATAAAAAAATTCTGATTCTAAGGAGCACATTTATGTTACATTTCATCATTTTGAAAGGGGGGTGGCTTTCTAATTGATGATACTTCACAATGGCTGTCATCCAGTGGCAGTTGTGACAAGACTGCTAGTGCACGTGCTTGCATGAATGTGATCACAGGTGTTGACAGCTAGCCTTATGGCACAAGAGCTGTGTACATTGTTGGCCCTTCACAAACTGAGTCAAATGTCTGCTTAAAATGTCTCCAAAAGGATGACATTGTGAATTGGCACTGAAGCAAGTCAGTTGTGTGCAAGAAGACAGAGACAGGAGGCATCAGTTGAATGTTAGAGGGAAATAACACTTATCATTAAAATATTTGCAACCAACTTGAAGTTTGATTTCAAAGTAGCAACAAATGAAATTTAAAATATGGGTACCCCCAAAAGTGAAGTCGTGGACATTTTCTTGCTCGGTTTATTGGTTATATTTTGATACAGTAGCATCACCTAATCCCATCCACAAAGTTCTAGGTTTGAAATAACTGATCTATAGTCAGGAAAGTATCTTGTCAAGGCAAACGTTACCTAGGTGGCTCAACTTCTCAGGCCTCTACTTACATGGTTCCTAGACACCTCCTAGGACTAGTAGGCTAGTGGAGCATGCTTTTCCCTTCCTTATGATTGAAGACAAAATGAATGAGTAGAAAAAAAGAAGACATGAACTCAGGAACTCATATTGGGAGTTCTGGGAGCAATTGAAGGGAAGAGACGGTGTTTGCTATGATATTAATAGACTGTATACATGTATGAAATTCTCAAAGAATGAATAAGAACAAGTGAAACGTCCATGGTCTCCTAAGGACCTCGTTTGGACTGGTACACTGTTGATCACACTCAGCCTAAAGGACACAACACAGTAGTGTAGCTAGGAGGCCATAAGAGAAATAGCCATCATTGTCACTTCGTGCCTTATACTGTTGTAAGGGGTGTCTAATGAGGCAAGTCTGAAATCCATATGTTGGGGAATATATTTTCAGATGGGTTGCTTTTGTTTATTGTGCTTTTGATGAACTAAAGTTGAGGTTCTTTGCCTGTCTAAAACACCTGATGGTCCTAATAAAGAGATGAACGGTCAATAGCAAGGCAGAAGTGAGGATAGGTGGGCCTGGCAGGTAGAGAGGATAAAAAGTGAAGGAGAAGCAAGAGAACAAGGAGAGAAGGACATAAAGGGCCATTTCCCAGCCACCCAGTCAGCCACAGAGTAAGAAGGAAAGAAAGGTGTACAGAAATAGAGAAAGATAAAGCCCAGAGGCAAAAGGTAGTCAGGATAATTTGTTAAGAAAAAATAGCAAGGAACAAGCAAGCTAAGGCCAAGCATTCAGAACTAAGAATAAATCTGTGTGTGATTTATTTGGTAGCTTGATGGCAGGCCCTCAAAGAAGCAAAAGAGTAAAATATTACACACTATCCAAAGGCCCAGCTCTAGAAAGGGTTAGAATTCAGCAGAGGGCACAATTGATATCTTAGATGGAGATTCTCATATACTTTTAAAGCCTTCTAATCGGTAGGACCTGTCTCACCCGGATTACCCAGAATAATATTCTGATTATGAACTTGACTCATTTCTACAGAATATCTTCACAGTGTCAGCGTCAGTGTTTGTTAGCTATCTGGGGACAGGAGCCAAGGCAGTCTTGACTAAAGCTACGGGCTGGGGACAGTCTCTGCTCTTTGGTGAATGAAATTACCAGTTTACTTGAGAAAGGGCATGAGTATCAGGGATCCCAGTGTGAGGCAGAAATTCCCACACTGACAGGTCTGAGAAGACTGTCACATATCAGTGCAGACAACTGAGCATGAGAAAGTCAGCAAATACTTTAGAAATGAAGAAAAATCAAAGCAAGGGCAGGCTAATGTGGACAAATAATGGATCGTGTAGATCTATCACTAAAGAATTATTGGACAGAGGGAAAAGGGAGGAGGGGAGGAGGTGGAAATTTTTAATAGAAAAAAGAAAATCATCAATAGCTAGACATAGTGGCTCATGCTTTTCATCCCAGGTAACTCGAGGCAGAGGAAGGAGGGTTTCTGTGAGGTCAAGGCCAGCATGGTCTACATAGTGAATGCTAGGACAATCAGGAATGCATAGAAAGACCCTGCCTCAAAAATTAAAAAAAAGGAAAATATTCAGTCATTTTCATTGTGTCCTATATCAATATAGTGGTTTCTCAGGAAATTGGGAATCAATCTACTTCAGGACCCAGTCATACCACTCTTAGGCATATACCTAAAGGATGTAAATCATACCACACGGACACTTGCTCAACAATGTTCATAGCAGCATTATTCATTATAGGCAGAACCTAGAAACAACCTAGATGCCCCTCAACTGAAGAATGAATAAAGAAAATGTGATACATTTATACAGTGGAGTATTTCTCAGTGGCAAAAAACAATGACATCATGAAATTTGTGGGCAAATGGATGGAATTAGGAAAAACCATCTGGAGCGAGGTAACCCATACCCAGAAAGACAAACACAGTATGTACTTACTCATAAGTGGATATTGGATGTAAAGCAAAGAATAACCAGGCTACAATCCACAGTCCCAGAGAAGCTAGGCAGCAAGGAGGACTCTAAGAGCGACATGCTCTATTTCTCCTTCTCTCTAGGAAGGAGAAATAGATAAGCTCTCCTAGGTAAACGAGGAGGGGGAAAGGGGGATAAGAAGAAAGACAAAAAACTGAATTATTAAATAATATTGTAGATTTAATTCGGTCAGTACTATACAAATAGTACCCCTTTCAAGAGATAATACCTGAAAATTGTAATTATTTTGTTTGTGAAGGCCAGGGTCTATAGGAAATTATTAGGCCTTTAAATGCAAGCTAGATAGTAGTATAGAAGCCAAGGCCAGCATGGGAGGTCACCGGAATTGGGAGCTAGAAAGGGTAGTATACATGTGTACCATGTATACATGTGTCTTACACGACACAATAGCTGCACTTTGGCTGGGGTGAGAAACACGGAGAGGATTTGAGCTGACAGTCAGCGCCTGCTTCCTGCAGCAATCTTCAGCAGAGGCGTCTCCTCCCTCCCAGCTTTCTCATGCTGGAAGAGATTCACTGGTTTCACCCTGAGTGGGAATGATGGGCTGATGATGTTGGGCTGTCTCTACGAAGCAAACCTTCCAGGAGAAAAAAGGTACAGTTCTAACAGTGGGAGCTGAGACTTTCATAAAGATTCCAGAATCAGATTAAAAATTGAATTATTAACACATTCATTGTATAGATTGATGAGTTTCATCAAGCCGACTATATACACACATCCATGCCCAATCCATCTTATGCTGTTTGTGATCATTTGCTCTTCAGATTTCCTGAGATTCCTCTTCCCCATCCTTAGCAATCATTTTCTCCTGTTGGTCCCCAACTCCCCTTCTCTCTCTTGTGCCTATTTTGCTGAACATGATGTTTGGTCCCAGTTGCATCTGTTTTTGGTAAATGATGGATTCTTTTCTTCTTTATGGCTTAGTAAGATTCTACTGTGTATATACTAGATAGTCTTCATCCAGATTATCTGTTGATAAAAGACTCAACTGATTCCATAGCATGGTTATTGGAATAGTGCTATAATAGGTAGGGGGATGTTGTTATCTCTTTTGGGTGGTGACTTTATTGACCTTGGATACATACCCAGGAGTTCATGGGTAGATCATAAAGTGGTTCTAATGTAGTGGTTCTAATTAGATAACCCTCCATACTTTTTATCACAGTGACTAGACTCATTTGCCTGGTCCCTCATAGTGTACAAAGACTCTGCTCTTCAGACCTCTGACAGCATCTGTTACTACTATCTGCTTTCACAAACTAGCCAGTCTAACTGGGATGTGATGGATATCAGTGTAGTTTTGAGTTGCCAATGCTATTAAGCTGTTTCCCACATAGTGATGACCATTTGTGTTTCTTTTCTGGGAACAATCGGTTTTATCTGCTCAGTTCAAGCTGGAAAATGGAGGAATTAGACAGATAAACAGGTCCAGAAATAACTGTCATCATTTAAGAATGGCAGAGACACCTAGGTTATAATGAATAACGTTTTTGATGGTTTGGAAATGCACTAGAGGAAAAGTATTATGGTAGCATTTTCAAAAGGAATTAATGATTATTTAATTTCAGTCTTGCAGAACTTATCTCCTTGGCAACAATGCCATCTATATATGGTCAAGGAACAGGGGAAACTGTGAAATTACAAATAAAGAAAGAATTTCTATAGCCTTGTATATCACATAACTGTTTGAATTTATTTTCCCATCTTTGGTGAAATATGGGGAGTAAATAAAAGTGGGGGATGAACACAGAGGGTGGTTCTTGCCTGTCTGAACGGGAACATGGTAGAATACATAAATAAAATAGCAGTTAGAATAAAAAGTCAGAGAACACATCATTGTTGAGGAGTATGCCTTCCCAGATGTAATTTTGGTAAATTATGGGTACTCATGAATTCTTTAGAATAATCTTTATTGCATAAAGCAAAATAAGATTATAAGGAAAATCAAATATAGGTTGAAATAAGACAACTGTCAAGGTAACAAAAAAGGCATCTGAGTATAGTAATCTAAATGATTTGTGTTTTTGCATTGCCTAAGATTTAGCCAAGGGTCTGATAATTATAAGTTTAATTGACATACTCAAATAGCTTCAAGGTCTGTAAAATTATATGAAAACATCTTATTTCTGTTGGCAGCAAAATCACCTATAATTATTCTATTGTAACTCATAGAAAAATATAAAACGAAATCCGAGGTTAGTGAAAATCTGGTACAGTACTTCTTACATCCAAATTCACCAAAAGGGGTTGTAGAGATGGTCTAGCACTTAATACTTGCCATTCTTGCAGAGGACCAGAGTTCAGTTCCTAACACCTACATGGCTGCTGACCACTGGCTGTTACTCAGTTCTAGGGGATCTGATACCCTCCCTTGGCCTAAGGGGCTGTGTTCATACATGGGGTGCTCACGTACAGGTTCACATGGTTACACACTAATTAAAAAAATAGTTAAAAGAAAAAAGAGCCAAATTCAACATTCTTAATCTTGTACAGAAACTAGGTTGCCTGTAGTTTCTAGTCCAACTCTGAGTCATGCATAGTTGTATACTTGGTGTAAGTGAAGGGGTCTATCTAGGCAAGAGAATTCTGAAACATACTCCAACTCACCATGCCCTTAAACAGTATAAAGAGGCCAGAAGTTCCTCATGGCTTATTGAAAGTGTAGAAGAGATATTTTCTAATTTGGGCAAGTGAAGTTGCAGGGATAGTGCCCAAATGTCTGGCCACAACCTGTCGTATCTAGTATGCCCCAAACAAGCTGTCTAAGTACAGACATTTGTTGAAAGATGAAGAACATTCTGACGATCTTGACTCATCTTTTTATTTTTACCACAAGTCTTACACTATGTATGCAGCCATAGTCTTGGTTATTAACAGAGAAATTAGAAAGACAAATAACGTAATGTTTAGGTCAAGCCACTCCAAGTAAACAGGCTATAAATGAGCAGTGAAGGTACAAATTATCGAATGTAAGGGTTTTCGTTTTTATGTTTTGACATAGGATCTCAGCAGGTGTCCCAACTTTGAACTTTCAATCCTCTTTCCTCATCTTCCAAATGTTAATTGTTCATTTGTTCTTTCATTTACTGAATAACATGGTTATTACTGAATAAAGATAAGTATTATAGGTAATAGATGACCTATCTTCATTTGGTATATATAAGCATCACGGGAGTAAAGTTTCCTCTCTATGAATGTGGATACATAGCACCCTTTCGCAGGTACCCATGAAAACTGCACATTCTGTAAATGACTATTTTATTCCTGCCCAGAAAGCACTGTATTCATCCCTTGGAGCAGCCACAAACAAGATCATAGATTTGCAGCCCAAAATAAGATAAATGCTTTCTCTCAGTTCTGGGGTCAAAAGTGAAAAACAAAGGTGTAGGAAGGCTGCTGTCTGTGCCAAGGTCCCATAGAGGGCCGTGCCTGCTCCACCTGGGTGTTCTGCCAGGCAGCCTTGAGCCTGTGACTACAAATGTCCCATCCCTGTCTCCGTCTTCACATGCTCTTCTTTTCTCATCGCTGTGTGTCTTCTCTGCTATTCTTTAGAGGAGCATCATCAGTGGATTCAGATCCAAGATCAAAACTCAGGAATCTGACACTGGATAAGGAATTTGCAAATAGTCAGAGGTGGAGAGGAGATAGGCAGACAGACATTGGAGATACTCTTTGTCATAGTTGCAAATGGTTTTTTAAATTACTTCTTTTATTTTTTGAGATTATAATATAATTACATCACTTTACCCTTCCCTTTCCTCCCTCCAAACCCTCTATTGAACCCCTTGTTGCTCTCTCTCCAATTCATGGCTTCTTTTTGTTGTTGTTGTTAATTGTTGTTTCATGCACATGTGTTGTATACATAAATATTTTCAAATACAACATGCTCAGTCTGTATAATGTTGCTTGTGTGTATGTTTTCAGAAATGACTATTTGAAGTCCAACAATTAATTGGTGTGCTCTTACCTGGAGAAGACTATTTCTCCCGTCCCAGAATTTCTTAGTTGCCTGTAGCTCTGTGTGTAGGGTTGAGGCCTCACAGGCTTTCCCTGTTTACGTTAGCATGTCTATAGTTGTCTTTGCTCAACTCAAGTTTGGGCAGTCAGTCATGTTGGTGAAACTTTATGGGTATGTCTTCCGACATTACTAGGAGACGCAATCTCACAGCAAACTCTCTGATCCTCTGGCTTTTACAATCTTTCTGTCCTCTCTTTTGCAATGTTCCCTGAACTTCAGGTCAAGTGATTTTATAGTTGCTACAGCATTCAGGTTTTTATGCTCATTTGGAAGTTTGTATTTGGTTAAAAATGTAATCATTTTGTCTAATTTTCAAAAATTTGTCATAAAATTCCCCATTATGTTTTTTTTTTACCTTGTAGGTCTTGATGTATTGAAGAATAACTTCTATAGTGAATAGAAGTTTTATTTTGATGAGTATTGTTAGGTGTATATTGAAGGATACAGAGGAAATTCAAGGTATTGATTGCATAGAACATTTGCAGTGCTCTTAAAGCTCTGCTGTCTCCATGTCTGAGCAGACTATCCTCTTACAGAGAGGAAAAGACAATTCTCATTTCTATAATTCTTGATTACTTCAGTCTATTGCACAACCTTTTTCCTCTATGTTCTTCATTTTAGTCTCTCCCTCCCCCTTCCTCACTCTCTGTCATGTGTATATGTGTGTGTTTGTTCATGCGTGTTTGTGCGTGTTGATAAATAACATTGTTATGTAGCCCAGACTGGTCTTGAACTCATGACCCTCCTGCTTCAGTCATGTGCCAGCACACCTGACCCACAGAAGTTCATGTAAACGGATTCATATTGTGCATGTTCTTTTGCATCTGAAACTGTTGCCCAGTGTAGTTTTTAAGGTTTGTTCACAATGTCTGTGGAGCTTCATTCTTTGGTTTTGTAAGCTCTTACTGTGTAGGCTGAACTTATTGAACTTTGTGCTTTTTCCTGTTGATGGTTGCTTCCAGTTTTGGCAATAAAGATGCTGACATGATATGTGTCATGAAAAATACTTTTATTTTTCCAGATATATAGATACCTACAACACAGCATCTATGTTGTAGGTGTATGAAAGCCAATCTATATAAGAAAAACTAAAATATGTTATAAAGTTGCGTACTATGTTACAGTACCCCATAAATGTATGAGGTTCTACTCACTCTGTGTCATCGCAGCTCCCTTCTCCCTTTTATCTGCTCTCATCAGGGTTTGCTCTGACTTGCAGAGTGGTGCACATGCGGAAGGTCAAGGAAAGCTGATAGAAATCACTCTCCTTCTTCCATGTGAAGAGTTCAATGCTATGATAAAACCACCTGCCTCTGCCTCCCAAGTGCTGGGATTAAAGATGTGTGCCACCACTACTCGGCTAACTTTAATTTTTTTAAAAAGAAATTATTTTCATTTTACACACCAACCTCAATTCCCTCTCCTTCCCCTTCTGCTCCTCCATATCCCCCTTCCCACCCTCCAAACACTCCTCAGCGGGGGTAAGGCCTTCCTTGGGGAGTTGACAAAATATGTCATACAAAGTTGAGGCAGGACCAAGACCCTCCCCACCCCATATCAATGCTGAACAAGGTATCCTACCATAGTGAATGGGCTCCAAAAAGCTGGTTCATGACCCTGGGATAGGTCCTGGTGCCACTGCCAGGGCTCCCCTACAGATCAAGCCACATAATTGGGAATCAGTACTCAGCAATACCACTCTTGGGCATATACACAGAGGATGCTCACTCACACCACAATGATACTTGCTAAACTATGTTCATAGCAACATTATTCGTAACAGCCAGAACCTGGAAACAACCTAGAGGACCATCAACTAAATAATGGATAAAAAAAAATGAGGTACATTTACATGATGGAATAATACTCAGCAGAAAAACAAAACAATGATGTCTTGAAATTTGCAGTCAAATGGATGGAACTAGAAAAAGATTCCGAGTGAGGTAAGCCAGGTCCAGATAGACAAACATGGTATGTATTCCCTCATAAGTGGATATTAGATGGAAAGGAAAGGATAACCAGGCTATAGTTCACAACCCCAGAGAAGCTAGGTAAAGGGGTCCTTAAGAGAAGCATACATGGAGAGCCCCAGAAATGAGAAATAGTTAAGATCTCATGGGTAAACTGGGAGGAGATGTAGAAGGGAAGTAATGGGGAACATGAGGGATCAAGAAGACCAAGTAGGGGGCGGGACAGAATGGGAGAGCAATGAAAGTGATTGTATGTATGTATTTATTTATTTGCTTTTTTCCCAGACAGGGTTTTTCTGTGTAGCTTTGGTGCCTCTGTAGACCAGGATGTCCTTGAACTCATATAGATTCACCCACCTCTGCCTCCCAAGTGCTGTGATTATAAGGTGTGGGCCACACCGCACAGCTGAAAGAGACATCTTGAGAGAGCCATTATGGGGTGTCATGGAGAAAGCTGGCGTAAGAGAAATTCTTAGGAACCTGCAAAGATGACTCCAGCTAAGACTTCTAGAAATAATGGAGAGGGTGTCTGAACTGGCCTGCCCCTGTAATCAGATTAGTGACTACCCTAATTGTCATCTTAGAATCTTTATCCAGTCACTGATGGAAACAGATGCAGTGACCCACAGCCAAGTACTGGGCTGAGCTCCTGGAGTTCAGCTGAGGAGAAAGAAGAGGGTCATATGAACAAGGGGGATCAAGAGCCTGATGGGGAAAACCAGAGTCAGCTGACCGAGCTAGTGAGAGCTCACAGACTGTGGACTGAGAGCTGGGGCCAAACAAGACCCTCTGAATGTGGGTGACAGCTATGTGACTTGTTCTTTGTTTTATTGATGACAGTCAATACGTCTGGGTAAATTGGAATCTATTGACAGACTTGATTTGCACTTCTTTGCTGACTAAGGATATTAATATTCCCCCAGAATCTTATTGACATTTGTATTTCTCCTTTTGCTGTCAATTGGATTCATTTCTCCCTTTGTTGATTAGATGGCTTGGATTGTGTGTGTGTGTGTGTGTTTTACTTTTCTAGTTTGTTCTATATTCTAGATATTAATCTACTGCTACAAGAAAAGCAGGCAAAATTCCTTAGACTGTGTATACTGTACTGAAGCTTTAAGTGTTATGCAATCCTACTTGTCAAGTGTGAGTATTATTAGAATTATGATTTGATGATTTTCCATTTTATGACTGTTGTTACTATCTATATATTTCATCTCTTTATTCATTTTAAACTATCTTTTATACCACAACAGACAGATTTAACTTTGGATCTGTTAAATACAATATTCGTTCTTTTGTAGTTCCACTTACATGGCCCATTTTTCTCTTGTTAATGAAAAATACTTTTTCTGTTTCTTCATGTCTTCTGATGTCCTGTAATATTTTAGATATTACTATAAATTATGATGTAAAATTTTTGTGAGTTTTACTCTTTTGTCTGTGAGCAGAATTCTAGACCCTTCTTTGGCTATAAGATGGTCATGCCACGGTTAGGTGTGTTCATAGTGAAGGCCAGCTTTTGCTCTTCATAGCACTGGTCACCATGTGCTTAGCCCTCCTCCAATTGCCTGAATCACCATTTCTGTATTGCCTATCTTTGAGATGAGAGAAGGTAGATAGTAAAATTATATTTATATATGACTTTTCTATACTATTTTTAATATATCAAAGAGGAGGTAAGATGAGAAAGAAACTTCATGACAGCCTTACCTGCTAGTATCAGGAATCTCAACTCATATTTCCTCCTCTACTCTCGGCTCCGTTCCCTACCTCAATTTAACCCTTCTTGTTCCATTGTTCCCCTTTAATCCTTTATGCTACCGCATTCTATCTTCATTGTGTAGAAATGCACATTTTTATCATCCATTTTCACTTCCTGGCTCTCATGGATAGAGCAGAGACGAGCAGGTATCAATTAGGATATAGAGACATTTGGGTCACATAGCTGGTAGATCGACTTCTCATAGAGAGCCTCCACACTGGAAGTTTCCATAGAGACTACACCGCTTTGTACTTCCACCAGCAGTGAATAGTGTTTCTCTTTCACCACTTCCATGCCAGCATTTATTGTAATTTTTCTCTTTTTGATCTTAGCCACCCTGGCTGTATTAAGCCAAAGTTTCAAAGTAGTTTTTTTTTCTAATGGCTAAAAATTATAATGTGGGACTCCCCTTGTATGCTGTGAATACCATTGGTAAATAAAGAAACTGCCTTGGTCTGTTGATTGTTGGAGGGAGTGGCTGCTTTTTAGTCTCAGCCACCTGGATAGGTTTAGACCCGAAATAATCACACAGAAACTGTTTTCATTAAATCACTGCTTGGCACATTAACTCTAACTTCTTATTGGCTGACTCTTACGTACTAACTTAGCCCATTTCTATTAATCTGTATATCACCATGAGGTTGTGGCCTACCAGCAAAGTGTGAGCACATCTATCTCCAGTGGTGGCTCCATGGCATCTCTGACTCCATCCTTCTTTCTCCTAGCATACAGCCTAGCTTTTCTTGCCTACCTAAGTTCTGCCTTGCTGTAGGTTCAAAGCAATTTCTTTATTCATTAATGGTAATCACAACACACAGAGGGGATTTCCACATCAGTTGATAAGGCAGAACTTAGGCAGGGAAAACTAAAGGAAGGAAGTTGCAATCAAGAGAAGCCATGTAGCTTTGCCAGAGACAGACAGGAACTTTAGCTGGTAAGCCATAGTCAAATGGCGATACACAGATTAATAGAAATGGCTTAAATCAAGATGTAAGAGTTAGACAATAAGAAGCTAGAGCTAATTGGCCAAGCAGTGATTTAAATAATATAGTTTTGTGTGATTATTTTGGGGTTGAACAGCCGGGAACTAACTAGCAACCTACTTCAACAAAAATACAAATAAGCTACCAAATAGTCCTACCCTTAACAAAATTTGGTGTTGGACTTTGTAACCAATTCTTTTTGCTTATTCTATTTCTTCATTTAGAGGACTTGCAAATGTTACAGTCAGCTCTTTCTCAAAATAATGCCTTCCTTCCACACTTTCCTTCCATACTCCCTGTCTTTCTCCTTCAACTGCAGTAATTTCAGTGATCTTGCTGAGAGGTCCATACTACCTTCTGATCATTTTCAGTTTGCTGGTCTTCAAAGTCTGTTGGATTATATTAAGAAACAAAAACTAAACTCACCTCAGTTTTGAATTCATCAACCCAAATCCCCACACGTTCCTATTGTGATTCTTCCTTCTGGCATAAATATTCCCTCTTCTTTCCATGTATCTTTGCATCACATCTACCATGTCACAAACTCCACATATTTTCTGATATTCTGGCTGAATCTCCTGAGCACTGACTGGTCCTTGGCAGCTTTCAGCCATGCTGTTGTCTCACCTCCTGAAAAGTCTATGGATAAAAAAAAGTTGAACAGAGCAAAATAAGAATGCAGCATTCTTTGTTTTTCTAACAAGTTGAGTTCTATCCTGAGGCACCACCGTGGATTAATGGTAACTAACTGAGAGTGCCGGTAGCTAGGGCTATTCTGGATAGAGAAAACTCAAATGCAGTTAGCTCTTAGATCTATTTTTCTGTCTTATAGCAGCTTAAATACAGTTTTACATTTTCTAATTCTGCTCTCTAAGTGTTTCTCTAGAATTGAAATGCCAAGACTGAGACACTTCCATTTATGTGGGGACTTTGGATCTTTATTTACATAGGGGTTCAGGCTGTTGACACAGGACCCTCCACCCATGGAGAGCAATCTGTAGCTTGAGTGCAGAGTAAACCCTTCCATTTTCATTCTATCACATCTTTATGGAATTTAAAGACATTTGAAATCTCCTGATAGACTCTAGTAAACAAAAGAAAGGGGCGTTTGCTCTGGGTTAGCATCCATCCACTTTTGATCTGCTCCTAAATGTTTGATTTAGAAAATGATAATTCTTTCCATGGTGAGATTGGCAATCAAGGTACATTGACATCTTCTAGGGGAAAATGTCATTTCCTCTGAGGATGCTGGCTGTGTGGACTTTGAAACTGAAGTTAAAAGATGGGAGAAAAAGAAAGAAAACAAACAGAAACAAAATAGAAAAAAAAATCATGCCTCTTTGGCAATGTTACCAATCATCACAAGCATGTTAACAAAACTGTCATTTTAAGAAAACAGGTACAAAAAAAATTGGAATGACCCCACGTATCTTATTGGATCACCGTGGTTAGAATTCAACAGCAACATCAATTTCAGAAAGTCCACAAACACATGAAAATTGAACAATACTCACCTGAACCACCAATGGGTGAAAGAATAAATAAAGACAGAAATTAAATAATTCCTAAAATTCGTCAAAAATGACTGTGCAATGTAACTGAACTTATGGGATACAATGAAAAGAGTGTTAAGAGGAGAAACTTTAAAACACTGAATATCTATATAAAGAAGCTGGAAAAATCCCACACCAGTGAGTTAACAGACCACCTGATAGCTCTAGAACTGAAAGAAGCCAAGTCTTCTAGGAGGACTAGACAGCAGGAAATAATCAAATTGAGAGCCAAAATCAACAAAATAGAAACAAAGAAAACAACACAAAGAATCAATGAGAGAGCTGGTTCTTCGAGAAAAATCAACAAAATAGACAAACTTTTATCCCAAATAACCAAAAGACACAGAGAGAGAACATCCAAAAAACAAAATCAGAAAAAAGGGGGACGTAACAACAGACACGGAGGAAATCCAGAGACTTAAAGTGTCATACTTCAAAAACTTGTACTCCACAAAATTGGAAGCCTTAAAGGAAATGGACAATTTTCTGGATAAATGTCACTTATCAGAATTAAAGTAAGACCATATAAGCAAATTAACTAAACCTATAAGTGCTAAAGAAATAGAAAGAATCATCAAAAGTCTCCCAAACAACAACAACAACAACAACAACAAAAGCCCAGGCCCATAAGGTTTTAACATAGAATTCTGCAAGATTTTCAAAGAACTAATACCAATACCTCTTAAATTGTTCCACACAATAGAAGTAGAAGGAACATTGTCAAACCCTTTTTACGAGGCTACAGTTACACTGATACCTAAACCACACAAAGACACTAGTAAGAAAGAGAATTACAGACCAATCTCACTCATAAACATTGATGCAAAATAACTAAAAAAAAAATACTAGCAAACTGAATTCAAGAACACATCAGAAAAATCATCTATCATGACCAAGTAGGTTTTATCACAGAGATGCAGGGATGGTTCAACATACGAAAACCTATCAATTTAATTCACTATATAAGCCAACTGAAAGGAAAAAAAAAACCAGGATCATCTCATTAGATTCTGAAAAAGTCTTCAACAAAATTCAATACCCCTTCATGATAAAAGTCTTGGAAAGAGCAGGGTTACAAAAACATACCTAAACATAATAAAGGCAATATACAGTAAGTCAACAGCCAACATCAAACTAAATGGAGAGAAATTCAAAGTGATCCCACTAAAATCAGGAACAAGACAAGGTAGTTCACTCTCTTTGCATCTATTCAATACAGCACTTGAAGTTCTAAAAAGGGCAATAAGACAACTAAAGGAGATCAAAGGGATCCAAATCAGAAAAAAAAGTCAAACTCTCACTATTTGCTGACAATATGATAGTATACATAAGTGACCCCAAATTTACCAGGGAAGTCCTACATCCCATAAATACCTTTAGTAATGTAGCAAATGATAAATGGGCTAAGAAAGAAATCAAAGAAACATCACCCTTCACAATAGCCACAAACAACATAAAATATCTTGGGGTAACACTAACCAAGCAAGTGAAAGACCTGTATGACTAGAGTTTTAAAATGTTGAAAAAAGAAACTGAAGAAGACACCAGAAAATGGAAAGATCTCCCATGCTCTTAAGTAGGTAGACTTAACATAATAAAAATGTCAATCTTACCAAAAGCATTCTACAGATTCAATGCAATACACACCAAAATCCCAGCAAAATTCTTCACAGACTTTGAAAGAACAATACTCAACTTCGTATGAAAAAACAAAAAACCCAGGATAGTCAAAACAATCCTGTATAATAAAGGAACTTCTGGGGGCATCACCATCCCTGACTTCAAACTCTACTACAGAGCTACAGTACTGAAAACAGTCTGATATTGACATAAAAACAGGCCAATGAAATCGAATCAAATCAAAGACCCAGATATTAGCCACAGACCTACAAACACCTGATTTTTGACAAAAAAAAGCTAAAAATTCAGAGTGGAAAAACTAAAGCATTTTCAAAAAATGGTGCTGGCATAACTGGATATCAGCATGCAGGAAAATGCAAATAGATATATATCCATTGCCATGCACAAAACTCAAGTCCAAATGGAACAAAGACCTCAACATAAAACCAACCACACTGAACCTTATAGAAAAGAAAGTTGGAAGTATGCTTGGATGCATTTACATAGGAGACCGCTTCCTAAATATAACCCAGTAGTACAGACCCTGAGAGCAACAATGCATAAATGAGACCTCTTGAAACCAAGAAGCTTATGTAAAGCAAGGGATACAGTCAACAAGACAAAACAAAGCAGCCTAAAGATTGGGAAATGATCTTCACCAACCCCACATCTGATAGAGGTCTGATCTCCAAAATATGCAAAGAACTCAAGACACTTGACATCAAAGAACAAATAATCCAATAAAAATTGGGTACAGATCGAAACAGAAACCTCTCAATAAATGAATCTCAAATGACTGAAAGACACTTAAAGAAATGCTCAACATCCTTAGCCACCAGAGAAATGCAAATCAAAAACTCTGAGATTCTGCTTACACCTGTCAGAATGGCTGAGATAAAAAATACTGATGATAGCTTATGCTAGACAGGATGTGGGTAATGGGAACACTCCTTCATTGCTGGTGGGAGTACAAATTTGTGCAACAGCTTTGAAAATCAGTATGGTGATTTCTCAGAAAATTAGGAAACAATCTACCTCAAGATCCAGTAATACTGCTGTTGGGTATATATCCAAAAGATGCTCAATCATACCACAAGGACATGTGCTCAACTATGTTCATAGCAGCACTATTCATAATAGCCAGAACCTGGAAACAATCTAAAAGACCCTCAACCAAAGAATAAGTAAAGAAAGTGTGATCATGGTATCTCCCCTGCCAGGATAGAGACAGAGACCCACATTGGAGCACTGGACATAGCTCCCTAGGTCAAAATGAGGAGCAGAAGGAGGGAGAACGTGAGCAAGGAAGTCAGGATCACGAGGGATGTGTCCACCCACTGAGACAGTGGGACTGATCTAATGAGAGCTCACCAAGGCCAGCTGGACTGAGAGTGATGGAGCATGTGATCAAAATGGACGCTCTGAACGTGGCTGGCAATGAAGGCTGACTGAGAAGCCAAGAACAATGGCACTGGGTTTTTATTCTACTGCATGGATTGACTTTGTGGGAGCCTGGTTTGTTTGGATGCTCACCTTTATAGACCTGGATGGAGAGGGGAGGACCTTGGACTTCCCACAGGGCAGGGAACCCTGACTGCTCTTAAGACGACTAAAGAAGGAGGGGGAGGTGGGGAGGGGGAGGGAAAAGGGGGGCGAGGAAGAGGTGAAAATTTTTAATAAATTAATTAATTAATTAAAAAAAGAAAAAAGAAAGTGTGGTACATTTATACTGTAAATTACTATACAGCGGTAAAAATTAATGACATCTTGAAATTTGCCGGCAGATGGATGGACCTAGAAAAAGCATACCAAGTGAGGTAATTCAGACCCAGAAAGACAAATATAATATGTATTCACTCATAAGTGACTTCTAGACATAAAGCAAAGAAAAACCAACCTATAGTCCACAACCCCAGACAACCTAGACAACAAAGAAGACCCAAAGAGAGGCATACATTGGTCTACATAGGAATGAGAAAAAGATAAGATCTCTTGAGTAATTGGTAGTGGGGGGGGGTCACAGGTGAGGGTAAAAGGGGAAGGGAGAAGAGCAGAGAAAAATGTATAGCTCAATAAAAACAATAAAAAGACTTTAAATGAACAGCATGGAGAATATCATAGAGAACAAGACTTAATACCTATAGCATCCATATTTGAACATTTCTCTAATTAAAATATCCATATCAATTTGAAAGGACAAGCCATTTATGGTGAAAATTTTTCAATGCATACAACATAAAAAAGACCTAGTAAAACTACCCTAAATAAAAACCAAATCAAAACAAAAAACTGTCGCTCAGGTTCTGTGAGCTGAGCTCTTTCCACCTCACTGAGCATCTCCTTCTCCAGGGCCATTACAGGTTGTGGAACCTTCCTAAATCCTAATGACATTTTGTTAAATTACCTAGGACTTTCTTGTATTATTTATATAGAAATATGACTTATAAAGATGTCTCCCATTAGATGATAGGTGATTTTAATAGTGCTTACTTACTTTATAATTTATCTGCAATTTTGATTTCTTTTTTGTATATATATATATATTTATTTATTTATTTATTACTAAAAAACCAAAACTGTCTTTTCTCATTTTACATGCCAATGCCTAAATAGCTCCTTCAGAATTCTACTCTAAATATTAAAATAAATATCTGTGTGTTAAGGAATCAAAATTAGGGAATGGGAACTGATTTTGATTTCTTAACACACAAATAATTATTTTAATATTCAGAGTAGAATTCTGAAAGAGCTCTTCAAGCATAGGTCAGTACTCTCAGGGAAGATGTAGCAGTTTTAGTCAGAACAGTCTCCAGCAGCGATTAGCAGAGCAACAGGACAGGGTATCCAGCTGCCCCTAGAGCCAACAAGCTTTAGAACCAGAATTGCAAACAGAAGCATCTGTTGGGAGTAAGTGATGTGGATGGGTGGGTCATAGGCAGGGCTTCCTGCTTCCATGAGGAGTGATAATCTGGTCTGGTTTTCCTCCTGGTTTCTTCTGCCGTGGGAAAGAAATGTTTAGATTGTTCACTCCAAGGAAAGCAACAATGCCCAGGTAAGGACTAAAGTGGCAGAAACTCAACCCTGTTCTCTGGAAAGTCATGGGGGTCACTGGCATTCAGGAACTGAACCATCCCCTTTAAATGAGACAGCGCCCCTCAGTTCTAACCAGTTATTTCTGTCAGGAAGATTTATTCAATATTGCTATAGCTTCTGATGTTACCAAAAGTCATTAGAAAAAATGTTTTCAATTAAATGTATAGTAATATCTTTATTATATATTAAAATAAATGCAAAAAATAAATTCAGTCATCAATCCAAGGAAACCAATTCACCTTTTGCTCTTAGGCTACAGAGAAACAAAGTCATGATATTTGATACAAAATTGAGGCATTTAAAAGTCTTAGGAGCAGAGGATTTCTATTTATTTTTAACACATCAACCACGTCAACCCTAACAGGACATCTCAGTTGTGTGATAAACACCCAGAGACACCAGCAAGGTCCCTGAGGGCCTAACTGTGCTGAAGGACATATGAGGGCAGTGTGAAAAGCTTCCCTGTTCCCGGTAGCTTAGGAGCCAAGGTACAGCTTGCTACATTACGAAGGTGAATCACTCTGTGGGATTGTGTAGTCAGTCAGTCTGTATTGTGTAGAAGCAGGTTAACACTAGGTGTCAATACAAGTTTATGAAGCTTACTCATTTTAGGTCTTGCAGTCCCCAGAGCTTAGCAATGAATGTTATACCTATGTCACATTGCTTTGGGGTTACTATGGTTCACCGCTGAATTCCTGAGGAAAGCAACCCACTGTCTTGTCCCGGGGGATCTTTAAGCTTAGAAGAGAATGAGATTGGCACCACTGTCCAGTTGCATTAGGCAAAGTATAGAGGCTTCAAACAGGCAGTTTCCAAAATATATCAGTCTCATGTACACCATTCTCTCTCTCTCTCTCTCCCTCTCTCTCTCTCTCTCTCTCTCTCTCTCTCTCTCTCTCTCTCTTTCTGTTTATTGAAAGAGGCATTGCTTTTCTCTGTGACACAAGACTCCCATATACAAGCAGAAGGTGGTTTCTGACACCTATTGCTTTTAAGGACTGGAAATAGAAGGGGAAACCCCAGAAAACCCGTTTCCTAATGCCTATACACAAGAAGGAACTCAATTGTGTTGCAAGTCGAGACTGCTTGCTCGTCCTGGCCACCTGGCTAGCTTAGCCCTGAAATAACCACACAGAAACTGTATTAATTAAATCACTGTTTGGCCCATTGACTCTAATTTCTTATTGGCTAATTTTTATATCTTAATTTAACCCATTTCTATTAATCTGTGTATCATCACCACGTGGCAGTGGCTTACCAGGTAAAATTCCAAGCATCTGTCTCTCCACCGATCCATGATGTCTCTCTTTGACTCTGTTCTCCCAGAATTCAGTTCTGTCTTCTCCGCCTACGTAAATTCTGCCCTATCATGCCAGGGTAGTTTCTTTATTCATTAACGAATGCAAGTAACACACAGAAGGGACTCCCACATCACAATTGCCTTAGAAACAAGATTAAAATAATCATGGAAATGCAAGAACACAGCCCAAAATCACCAAGTGTGACCACAGTGATAGTGTCAAAACACAGGACATAGAGGTCCAAGTGTGTCTGTGAAAAGTAGAAACATCTGTTTGCTCATGGAAGTCATTGCTTCAATAGACGCTAACATGGTGTTCTCAAATTTTCTAGCAAACATAAGCAGGAGGGAGGGAAAGGTGCGTGCGAGGGCTTGCCCAATGAGCACTGTTGGAACAAGATAGGAATTGGTCATGGTGTGATGTTGCAGTAGAGTGACGGTAGATAACAGTGGCCTGCTCTGTGTCCTGTGCCAGAAGAAAGAACTTTGGTGTCTTTACTGTAAGTAAATGAAAAATATTTAAGGGTCTAGATGTGTTTAACATGCTCCAAATGGCATACAAGGGTTTATGTATTAAAACGATATCTAGTATCCCATAGATAAAGGCAAATATGATTTTTGTGTTATTAGTTAAAAATAAATTTTAAGTACAAACAAAATTGTTATGCCCAAATCCACAAAGTCCCCAAAAGCCAACAAAGAGACTGAGTCCTGTATGTTAAAGCAAAGAGTCTTTCTTTAAATGCAAGTTTGCAAACTCGGTCTCTCCTCAGGTCTGGTGTATTGAAATAAACAGAAAGCCCCGAGTTCAGTTAGAGTTGGGTTTTTATATTAATAAAGATGGGGGTGAGGGGTTTCTGAGGTTCAGAACCCCTGATTGACTGACATTTGTCTAGGGGTGTCCTGGTGAGTGTGTGCTAGCAGGTGATCCTATCTACAGCAGTTGGAAGGTTAGGCATTTCCTTTGGATGGTCTGTTCTTGGGCAGTACTCAAGTAATCTTAGTTTGTGGTCCTTTCTGCAGTCAGATAGTGCTTCAAGGTAAACTACTGAGACTCAGGCCTCCATTAAACTTATCCATGGCTGAGTCCTACTCTGGCAGGTGATAATGGTTGGAAGTAAAGAACTTCCTTTTTGATGATCTGTTCTGTTTAGCTTACTATGGTTGGCTCCTATAAAAATAAACATAATTAGTTGATTTCTGTAACTGCACAAGCAGGAAGTGAAAGAATAGGATTATTTGATTACTACCTTCCACTGACAGACCCAAATGGTAAAATATGCATATGGAATCTGATGTGCTTTTAAATCCAGATTGTTTTTGTTTGTTCAGGCTTCTACTATTCTGGCAAAATATTCTGTTTCTATTAAAATAAATCTGGCTTATTATTGATGCTGAGTTTATATAAGTTATTTGAGTACATAATGATAATGAAGAAATTATTATGTTTCTTGTTTCACTTCAATTTTAATCAAAATACCAGCTAAATTGTGGATACCACTTATTTATTTGTTTGTTTATTTTTACAGAAAACTGAGATTATTCTTATTTTAAATTGGCTTCATGTCCTATATTTTGTAGGTGAAACAGCCAGAAATTTAAACTTTATTGCGAGTTCTGTATTTTTGCTACCTAGAGGGACTGCCTTGTTTCACTGTTGCCTCTGAGAGCAGCAGAGAGGAGTCAGCTTGCCTTGGAGAGGAATGGAAACTAGGAGGGGCTCTCAGAGGATGAGGAGGGACTGGAGACCAACTGTCAATGAAGAAAGAAGTCTGGTGAGGGAAGAAGACAGAACTTAACAAGGCCCAAACACACCGTTTGACTTTTTACCAGGCTGGATAGGAAAGCAACTGCAATCGACCACACTGCTCAGCAGTGGTGAATAAGCCACTTGGGGACTGCCCTCAGTGACCCATCCCACAAGGGTCCTCATGGTTACCAGCGGCTGGATACCCTGAGCAGAGACAACCAAAGAGAGTTCAGTGTGTGAACCTGTCAGAAGTGGATGAAGCACACCTATGAAAATTACCCTGCTGTACTGCTTTTCTTTGTCATAACGCTCAGATAGACAGTGTATTTAAAGAATAATTCAATCCAATTCAATTCTCCTCTCTCCCTCCGTCCCCCTCCCCCTTCATCTTTATATAATCCTCATTCCCTTCAAACATGAAAATAGAAATCAATAAATAGAAATATCTTGGCTTTCCTGCAGACTTGTTGTCTCCCAAAGAGATTAAGTATCTTATTTCTGGGTCTAAAGAAAAAGAGTTTATTTTACCAAAGATTTGACACGGGTCTGTTGCAGAGTGAGTAAGCAGGGGGAGGGAGGCTCTGAGGGCTTACTGGCATTTAGATGCTGTTGTGGCTGGGTACCTGGCTCAGCTCTTCACACCTTCTTTAGGAAGTGCCTTTATTCCTCCTGACAGCAGGATTAATGGCTGTGTTTGGAAGAAAGCCAAGTGTCAAAAAAGTTTTCTTCTTGGAGCTCCCTTCCCCCACCCTTTTGTTTTGTTCTTTGTAAGCTTTTCCCTCCCCTAGGTGAGATGGGATGTTCTTTGGAGTTCTTTGGGGCGGTGGTCCATGAAACCTGAAAGCAAAAGCACAAAGAAAACATAGGGCATGCGCCACCCATCCTTGGATGCTGTGGGAAGAGATTCTAGTCTGAATGCCAACAACACTGGCCCCATGGGTAACAGGTCACCAGGGTCCTGCCGCTTTTGACACATAGGAAGCCACCTCCAGCGCTGTCCAAAGGAACTCCTTTGCTGTCATTTTCATTACCTGTTTATTTACTTTTGGTTAGCAAACTAGGTAGTGTCGGTTTTTGCTGTTACCCCAAATCATAACCCTAGTCATTATTCATTCTATTCCATGAAGAATATCTGTGTTGGAAAAGAAGTCTGAGAGCTGAGAAAGACTGAGGGATAATTCCCTATCTTCTTGACTAAGAAGTCATGGTCTGGACAGGTTGGATTTTTTTCAGCATCATCTGCATGCTTCAGGACTCTCTTATCTCCTGTAGAACCTTCATGAGCACACAGCCAATAAATACAGAGTCAATAAGGTGCAGTACCAAGACTCATGGATTTTAGGGCTGCACATTTTGCCTGGAGGAGAAGCAAGGAATACCATGGTCTTGCACATAACCACACCTCCCTCTCGGCCTCTTTCGTACATCTGCACAACCCGAAGGTACCTGTTCACAGACTTTAAGTCTGACTCAGGATCCATTGCCCTAGAAACCGACAGACCATTTCTCTACACAGCAATGGTGAGATGAGTCTTGAGCACAACAGTGCAGACCTATTCATTTCAAAAGCATGCAGGAGTTGATGGGAGAATTAGGAATCATTCAATAGAATGGAGTTATACAGGGGAAAATTCTTTAGCATAAATCAAAAATAAAAAAAACCTATGTGAAATAAAATTCCAAAGATGTTATTCATTCCAGATACTTAACATAAATATTAGAATGAAGGATGAATGAAAAGACTGGTGCCTAAGCCCTGGGGCTGGAGGATGGCTCAGTCAGTAGAGTGCTGGTTGTACGCTTGTACAATCAGGAGGACTTACATTTGGATCTTCAGTACCCATGTGAAATGTTGGGCAGAGTTGCACAAGCGCCTAATCCCAGCACTAGGGAAGCAGAAGCAGGCGGCTCCATGGGGCTCACCAGCCAGCAATTGAAGTGTAATTGGGAAGCTTTTGATTCAAAGACAGACCCTGTCCTGGAAATTAAGCTGGAGAATGACTGAGGAAGATCTATGATATTTACCTCTGTCCTCCACACACTTGTGCATACATACCTGGGCATTTACACGTACATGTGCACCCACATGCATGAACATGTACATACAGAGATGCTATACATACAAATAAATATTGTCTACCATTAACTGACTGCAGTTTTTGAAGGCCTCAGATAAACGTGGTTCATAAAATTAAATAACTTTTTCTTTCTTGGTAATAAAAATCACACACATTTGACAATTAGCAAAAAACATATGAAATAAACTGAGGTTCATCCTATGAGAGCTGGAATGACAACAGCCAAGGGAAAGCTGAAATGATGTGTAACGTTAAGAGTGTAAATTAGGATAACATGAGCTGTACTCGCTTTGTAAATGATTAACACAGTCACATAGGGAAGCATTTGCCAAAGCAGAGTCATTGAGAAAGAAACGGTTGAATATTTAGGCATGGGCACTGGAGAATAAACACTTTCTAAAATTAAGAATAAAAAGGGTACAAGGAAGGGAGTT
The DNA here is from genome assembly GCF_982192425.1 of Myodes glareolus. Classification (NCBI taxonomy): domain Eukaryota; kingdom Metazoa; phylum Chordata; class Mammalia; order Rodentia; family Cricetidae; genus Myodes; species Myodes glareolus. The sequence continues at coordinate 46,789,994 of NC_142026.1, read as the reverse complement.
CATAGATCATCTCAAATATCAGAAGAGAGATACCAGGCTTCTTTAATCAAATGGGTGACACCAGACTTCTTTAATCAAATGGGTGACGGGACACACTCTGTAGGAAAGCCCATTTCCTGATTAGAATGATGGGTTCTACCCAAACGTTCACACTGACACTCAATTCCCACAGAACATTATGAAGAGCTGTGGCTTTTAGGGACCGATGAAGACAAAGGTGGTCCCCAAATGAATCTGCATAGCTTCCATGTGAAAGGACTGTTGTTGAAGGGAGAACTATCTTGTTTTTTCTACTTTCTGCTCAGTAGGGACACAGTGACACGATTCTACACCATCTGTGTTGCAGACAGGCAGCATGAGATACAACTACTGGTACCTCGGTCTTGGATTCCTCAGTGTCTGGAACCGTAAAACCTAATTTCTGTTGTTCACAGATCGGCCAATCCATAACATTGTGTTACAATAGCACTAGGTGTGTTCTGCCTCCTGAAGGCTATGTATATTCTCATGCCAACAACTCAACTCTCTGGCTATATTAATTTTTTAATTCTGATCTGCCTGTCTCCTTCCTATAAGGATAATAGGATTGCATTAGTACTTGCTGGGCAAATGAGAACCTTCTTCCTATGTCTTCCTAAGACAACAGTCAAAGAACCTTTGCCATGTTGGCTAATATACTCATGGGTTTCTGAAACTAGGTATGGATTTCTTAAAGGATGGGCACTGTGAAGATACTATATGAGCTCTCCAAACATTTAAATGTAAATCCTCGGCAGAAGATTTTCTTCTCTGCAATCATAAACAATAACGCTGACTTCAGTTTTTTTTCCATGTCAGCAGAATGCTGTGAATCCATTTTACTTACACATGTATTTGTATGTGAACATTTAACAGGCTATCTTAGAGCATACCATGAAAATAACTGCCTTACTCCTATAATAGTGGAAGCATAACACTGGTGAGATCTTTGGAATATGGTAATAAATAATTTCTGTATATATTTGGGTTTGTTTGCCATGTTTTGTCTTTGAAATAGGTTCTCACTCTGTTGTTCACTTTGCCTTTAAACTCCCAATCCTGTCTTGGTCTCCAGTGCACTGGGACTGTAGACACATACTACTACACCCAAAAGAAAATGGCCTAAATACTTATGATTTGTGAACTTCATTTACTGTGCTACCCATGTCCATTTCTCTGTGAATGATTACGAGTAGTCAGTTTATAGAAACCCACAGCCTCCCATGGGGTGAACTGTGTATAACTGGGGTGACAAGTCACTGACTATCAATAGTAGCTTTATAATTTTGAAATAATAATTTCCTTTTACTTCAGACTGAAACAGAATGCTGTGCAAAATGATACGTCATGTAGCAGCAGCTGGGAAGTCAACATACATCACTATCAATACTGCCGCTATGAGAGCCAAAAAATTACCATATCTAACAATAATTTTTACTTTAACAGCAAGAATAGAAGACATAGAAAGCAACCAACTTATTCGTACAAATGGTTGGTTTAACACACAGTGAACAAATTGATGTGTAAATTGGTTTTGATGAATGCTTGTGTTAAGTGTGGTTATTTATTATGAGTCCATTACATAAATTGGTTGCAAAGTTATAATAAATGTTCTTTATTAATCTTACCTTCTCTGTGGCTAGCAAATGACTCAAGGCAATTATCCTTCAAGGGCTGATGTGTTAAGGGAGGCAGATAAGCCTCAGAACACGGAGAGAATAGATGCGTGCATTTGCTTAGCCTTTTACACGGAGAAAGGATATTTTTCATAAAGCCTCTTTTATCTCCAATTAAATCCTTCGAGTTACTGGCTTCTGATGTTTTTGTAGTAACAGCTGTTATAGGTGTAAAAAAATATCTTACATATTATTTTTTTTTGTGGCATGACATTTGAAACTTAAATGGATGGCAGAGATTTTAATCTTGAGGAATTGACAGTTTAGCCGAGGTAGCCGTGGCGTTCTTGGCTGCAGTGTTAGCATTTTCTCTGTGGCCTAGTGACAGATTGGAGACCCACTTTAAGTGTTATCCTCTTCAGCATGTGACATAAATAACTGAAAGATGCTGTCTTTCTGGGAAGGAAAATGAAATATTTCTTCCAAGAATCCTATCATGACCCAACTTTCAGTCAAAAAACCAAAGAGGGAAGAGTCGTCTGCAGCAATAGCCTGGAGCCAGCTCCCAGTGAGGAGAGGATATCATTAGTAGTTACCAGTTTTCAGACCTCGACGTCTCCCCTGTCTGTCTCTGTCTCTCTCCCTTCTGGACATATGCTTTTCTTTTCTTCAACTCTCTTTACATCTCAAAGAGTGGAAAGCATCAACAGCAGGGAAAAATAATTCATCTTTTAATTCTTTCTGACAAAAGGACAGCTTAAAGGAACAGGTGCACCAGGTCCTTAGAAAGCAGTATATAAAACAATATAATGAAGCTTACAGTCTGGAAAAGCCTTCGACATTTCAGCATTGAATATTGGTAGAATGGTGCTGGTTGTGAGCTCTGGGTCAGACGCCGGGTGCTGAAGGCAGATATAGGAGGGAGAAAGTCTACTGTATTAGAAAGGCCAACTAGCAGCCTGATGCCTCCAAGTTCTCTCATCGTGGTGCCAACAGTTTGTCCCAACATGTTATAAGTTTATTATTGGAGATTTAATTGACAATAAGAGAGATTATGCCACATGATACCAAACAGTCAAGGTAGTTGTTTCACACTCAGGTAACACAGTGGTTTGTGGCATTTCTCCTACTCTTTCTTTTTGGGCATGCGCTCTATTCTTAGATCCACTTCACATTGTAAAGTGCTGACACGAGCTTCAAACCTCCCATAGGCTGCTGAGTCAGCAGGGCCAGAAAAGGAATGGAAAGTAAAAGCATTCATTTTCCTTGTAAGGACGTTTGTTGGAAGTCGCACAACTTCCGTGTACATATAATTGGGAAGACGGAGTCATGAGGGACCAGGAAATGGAGTCCTGATTCCAGCTGGCTATCTTCCCAGTCAAATATTGTATATGCTAGGACTTCCTGTTACTGCTCAAAATACAGAATGCTATAAAGAGTACCATCATTCCTGTTGTTATAGCAACAACCACCACAGCAGCAACGCCAACCCTCTGAAATTCTGTGGCCATTCTTGAACTTAGCACAAAATGTATGACTACTTCCTAATCTGAAATGTAAGGAAAGACATGGACAGACAGCATAGAAGACAGCACCGACACCTGAACATCTAATCCCCTGAAATATTTTCCATTATAGGTGTTAAATTATGTTTTTAAAGGCAGTTTAAACCTAAGCAAGCTAAGTACAGAGTAGAGTAGTAGATTGATTATATAGTGTTAAAAGATCTGGAGGTATATTAACATGGCGGTGAGGTCCAGCAAAAGTCTAGTCTCTTTAAATACTAGAGATATTTTCATAAAATTGTATTCTACATTCTTAGCTGGTATTTCTAGTACATCCCATCAAATTGTAGCAGAGCTTACATAAACTACAAGTATGCAAGAAACATCACCCCCACATAAATTATACAATGTATGGTAAAACAATTATCAACACATTTAAGTAATTGAAATTATTTAAAGTATGTTCATGGACAATTGCAGAATTAAAATAGAATCAGTAAGAGAAACTGACCTGTACCTCGGGATTTCATGAAATTGGAACACTTTTGCTTAGCACAAAAAAAAAAAAAAAGGAAAACAATTTTAACCAGTAAGCGCAAAAAGTAAACAGCCCTCTTTTAAATACAAGGAAATCTGTTGCTGTAATAAAGCAAAACTGAAATATTAAAAAAGTCAAGTCATTTCTAAATTCAGTCAGCCCCCTAAAAGTGGCTCACAGAGACTAGCGAAATGTCTCTGTGAGTTACGACTTGGCAAGCCTGACAACCTAAGTTTGATGTTTGAAACTCCAAATCTACATGGTGGAAGGATAGTGCAAGATCTCACAATTTATTCTTTGGCCTTCACATATGCACACTGTGACATGAATACAAACACCACACACATGCACATGCACACACAAATAAAATGAAATATTATTTTAAAAATGAATGGTTAAAACAGTGGCTCCCTGTTAGGTCATTGGAATGAACACATTTCAGTCTGTATTGGCAGAATATTTGTGGCCCTTCCAATTCATATGTGGAGCCTCATCTCTCCAATAGGATGATGTGGTATAAGAAAACCTCATACTAAGAAATCCGTGCATATTATTCAATTGGCTGGAGCTACAACTTCTCTACCCTCATTCAGTGCATTAAATCACAGACATTTGTTTATCTTGCAGTGGACTTGCTAAAGTTGCTTCCTCAGTCTGCTTAGTATTTCCTTTTATAAAGATTTTTGCTTCTTAATCTGTATGTTCCATGGGTAAAGGGCTTGACTTTCAAGCATGAAGATCATGTTCAAGCCCCAAAATCCCAGTAAAATAGACAGATTTAGTGGTATACACTTAATCCCAAGACTAGAAAAGCAAATACTGGCATAGCCCCAGAGCTCGCTGGTCAGCCAGCCTAACCTACTTGGCAAATTCTAGGCCACTGAAAGGCTGTGGCTTAAAAGCAGACAAGCAAGTAAATAAATAGACAAAAGAAAGTTAAATGGCTCCTAAGGATTGTTCACTGTCCCCCACACTCACCTGTGCATGCACACACCCACACACAAAGATTCTAGAAAAATAGAACTAACTGGTAGAATAGAGAGGGCAATAAGAGCTGGTTTCTACTTCCCTGGGTAAACTAATGACGCATATGATGCATTGGCAGGAGCCACAATGGCACACACCAAGCTCAATATATCATTAGGCAAGCAAACTCTGCATGTTCCTTTCTTCCACAAACCAAGCCCTTCAGCAGTTGATTTATTACTGCTGTCCTGCCCAAACTTCTGTATGGTTCGCCCCAGTAATTTTCATTCTCTAGTGGATACAAGTGCAGGGCCATTTGTACACTTTTATCTTGATTTAGCCTCTAAATATCTGGGTGGTCAAGACATGTTATTCCTCTGACAAGAGCATTTATATTTAATTTTATTGGATCAATAGACACAATTTTAACAAGAAAATATAATATGTACAATGTACTCTTGAACACATAATTATAACATTTCTCTCCCCAACCTTTGACCAAGTTCATTTAATTCTTACTAGTTAGCCTAAATCTGAGCATATTCCAGAACACTCTTTCCATTTTCCTGTCAAATCAACACTGCACATTTCTTAATTTTTGATTATTTGAAAACCACCTTTCTTCTGAATATTTATTTTTCTCACTTTATTCTCAGCACCTGTGCTATTAGCTTGTGTTTGTTGAATGAATGAATGCACTGATTGCCCCCTTTCTTATACACACACACACACGCTTCTGTGCTCACACATACATAAACACTTACATGCTTACACACTTATTCTTAGGAGACCTTTAGAATTCATAACGAATTGACCTGTACCAACATTTCTCAAGAGAGATTTGACACAGTTATCTCTATGCCATGCTTATTAGTCACAGGGTAAACTTACAAGCATTACAGCAAAAGACCATCCCTGCCATGACGGTTCATTTCAAAGCAGGGAGAATAAGGGAAAGTGAATATCTTGTGCTACATATACACAGGGTAAGGCACAAATCCAAGATCTGAACCACTGTGAGAGCATCATGACAGTAGTCTTTTGAAGAAATGACTGGTCCTCATCCCTGTCAGAGCAGTGGGTGTCTGGAGGGTGTGTGCTATGATGTCACTGGAAAGAATTAATTGCTAGAATCTGGAATTTTCATTGGGAAAATAGTAGATGTATCTATAGAAAGATGTATATGCCCACTGTCAGAACTATCTGTTTTAATTGTAGCTTTTTGTTCTTCCCATGCTAGTATCATCACATAGCAACTATTACTAACTTATAATGTTTAAAATCATGTACCTTTAGCAGGAAAGTGGTGTGGGAGAATTGTCTGTATTCTGTCAATCATATTTTAATAAAACGCTGATTGGCCAGGCAGGCAGTATAGGTGGAAAAGCCAGACAGGAAGTAGGGGTGGAGCAAAGAGACTGGGAGTATTCTGGAAGCAGAAGCTCCCTCTGTCACTCCTGCGCAGACCATCGAAGAGGCAACATGTAAGCTGCCCCGCTGGAAAAGGTACTGAGCCCATGTGGCTAATGTAGATAAGGATAATGGGGTAACAAAAGTTATAAGAGCTAATAAGAAGCCTGACCTAATGGGCCAATCAGTTTATAACCTAATGTAGACTCTGTGCTATTTTCCTTGGGAGTTGCTGGCTGTGGGGTACCGGGCGGGATAGATACCCCAACAAGCCGGCCATCATGTTACAGGAAAGGTCTGAAACTGAAGACTATTGACATGTGTGTCACCCCACATCCCAGCCCTCACTCCCACAGATTGCATAGCATCCTCCACATAGGAAAGAGAGCCAGTGTGTGTGTGTGTGGGGGGGGGGTTTCTAGTTCGTTCAAGATTAATTTCTTTATGTCTTGTAGCCAAAGTGTGTGATGTTTTTAGCTATAGGATCTTACCATCTAGTTACAGCGGCTAACCAAGAATCATGGCAATAGCCTGTGTGGTTTTGTGTGCTTCTCTAAATGCTCCTTGACTAATAACACATAGAAAAATAAGCCATGCCTAGCACTGAAATTTTCATTTAATAATCCATGTATCCTGGGAGCAACATTGCTTAACAATGCAGGTACTTAAATATATTCTATATGTAATCTTATAAATTAGTAACTTTTAATAAGGCTCCTTAATTCAGATTTACTTTTGAGCATGATAGCCCCACACTTATGTTCCTATGGGCAACACTAATGAGCTATAATAATACATAATAAACAAACAAAAAAAACATGGAATTTGGAAGGAAATGTGTTGTGTGTTTGAGGCAGGGTCTGAATCAAGTTGGTACAATGGAGCAGGGATAGATGTGATCATAATGCATTGTATACATATATGAGGCTTTTGAAGAATAAATAAAAATATTATTTTAAAAGAGACATGCATTTTTGAACTCCTAACCAGTAGTATATAGTGTTCCTCTGTTCCCACATTCATGCCAATATTTCTTTTGCCATTTGTTTTTATGACTTTTGACATTCTAATTAAGGTAAGATGAAATCTTAAGGTAGTATTAATTTGCATTTCACTGATAGATAAATGAAACATTAAACATTTTTAAAATTAAAATATAATTGCATCATTTCCCCCTTTCCTCTTTTTCCAACTCTTATATCTCCCACTACTTTTCAAATTTATGACATTTTTGTCTTTGTTATTAATACGTATCAATAATACATATAAACATTTACTCTCATACACACACACACATACCACACAAAAGAAGTCTGTTTGTATGTATATGATTTCAGAGCTGATTACTTGGTATAGGGTAACCAATTAGGGTTCTCATCCCCTGGGAAGACTAATTCTCCCTCTCTCAGCAGTCATTACTTGCCTGTAGTTTTTTATCCAGGGGCGAGACCTTGTGATAGTTTCCCAGTCCATATTAGCATGGATATTGGTGTTGCCATTTTTTAAAGTCATGTGTAGGCAGCCATGTTGTTGTGGCTTCATGGGTAATTCTTGGATGCTTCGCTGTAATTTCTGAGACATGCCTCACAACAGGATTCCTGGTTTTCTGGCTCTTAAAATCTTTCCACCCCTCCTTCTTCAGTGTTACCTGAAAAGTGCAGAAGTTGTGTGGAGTTATGTGTGTATCCACTGTTTCCCAGAACTCCATGACCATTGTTCTTTATATTATTACCAGTTGTAGTTTTCTCTAATGGTCTCAGTAGGCTGCAAAGAGAAGTTTCTTTGATGAGGGATGGGAGTCACACTTATCTGTGAGCATAGGATAAATGTTGAGGATACAATCAGGAATTATGTCATTTTAATAAATTGTCAGTATTAATTTCCCCTCTAAGTTACAAGATTTTACTAGTCCATGGTAGTTAGCTAGATTCCCAGTACTAAGCATGTTTGAGTTCCCTCCCATTGAGCAGATATTAACTCTGACTAGTACAGTGGTTCTCAATCTTCCTAATGCTTTGACCCTTTAGCACAGTTCTTCATGTGGTGACTCCCAAACAAAAAATTATTTTTGTTGCTACTTCATAGCTGCAATTTGCTACTGTTATGAATTGTAATGTAAATATCTGTGTTTTCTGATGGTCTTAGGTGACCCTTGTGAAAGGGTTGCTTGTGAAAGGGGTTGTGACCCACAGGTTAAGAAAATTTGAGAGCCACTGTTGTTTGTTCCTTTAGGGATATCTCAACTATATTGATCATTGCAGTAGTAGATTTATTCTGCAGCTGGCCGAAATAGTCATTGCAATTCTCCTTTGATTTCTTGACATGAAATCTATCCTCCAGGAGGCAGCTTTGATACAGGTTCATATTAAATCTTCTGAGTCTTACATCCGAAGCACATGATGTGTTCAGCCATCGGGACTTACCTTTAACTTCTAGGAAGTAACCAAGGGCCTTATCCATTACCTATGTTGATTTATGAGTCTCTTGGACTTCCCTGACCAATGATGCTAAAGAAAGTTTCTCATGCCTGGTCCTGGGGTGTTTTTTAAAATGCTTCTCAGCCATTTATTTGTAGTTCATTCTTTGAGAACTTATTATTTAGTTACATGCCTCATTTTAAAATCTGTTATATTGATTGCAGGTTTTTGAGTACTTTGTATATTATGGATTCTAACCCTCAGTCTGATGTATGGCTTGTAAACGTTTTTTTTTGCCTTTCTGAAATCTACCTTTTCATTTGAATGATGGTCTCCTTTGCTGTTCAGAAGCCTTTTGGCTTCCTCTGAGGTCTCATTGATTAATTATTGATTTTAATGCACTCACTATCAGAGTCCTTTCAAAAAATTTTTCTATGCAAATGAACTCAAGAATATTCCCTGTTTTCTCTTCTATTCAACTTAAGATTTCAAGTCTTATATAAGGTCTTTTATCAATTTGGAGTTGAAGTTTGTATAGGGTGAGAGATATGGACCTAGTTTCTTTCTTATCAACTATTCTCTTTGATCAGCCTCAATTGCTAAAGATGCTATCTTTTCTCTAACATGTATTGTTGATCTCTTTGCCAAAAATCAACTATGAGTCCTCAAGTCTATTGCATCGATCAATGTACCCTTTTTTATTTTTAAATCCAGTGCCATACTGTTTTTATTATAATACCTCTGAGGTATAACTTAAAATTGGGGATGGTGATCTTCTGTGTTTCCACAAGAAATTTAAGACTCTTTTTTGAATTTATGGGAGAAATTGTGTGGATTTTGTTGGGGAATGTGTTGAGTCTGGAATCTGCATTTGTAGGGTAGACATTTTCACCATGTTAACACTACCAATCTATGATCAAGATTAAAGTCTTTTCACGTTTAGTATCTTCTCATATCTCATTTTTTGGTTATTAAGGTTTTCATTTTATACTTCTTTCACTTCCTTGGTTATATTTACTCTAAGATATTTTTTGAAGTTATTGTGAATGAAATTGTTTCGTCAAGTTCTTTCTCAGTATGTTTGTCATTTGTGTATGTGGAGTCTACTAATGTTTATGTTAATTTTGTATCCTGATACTTTGCTGAGCATCTTTTTCACTATAGGAAATTCCTTAAGGAGTATTTAGGTCTTCTATGTGTAGAATCACACTACCTGTAAATAAGGATACTTTGACTTCTTTCTTAGTTTCTCATATGAATTCACAGCATCTGAGACAACATATACAAGACCTGTGCTGTTACAAAAGGAGAAGGAGGCCCTTTGTTTGTCCCGGCTGCCCAGCTAGCTTACACCCGAAATAATCACACAGAAACTATTTGTTAAAACACTGCTTGGCCCGTTAGCTCTAGTTTCTTATTGGCTAATTCTTACATCTTAATTTTACCCATTTCTATTAATTTGTGTATTGCCACGTGACTGTGGCTTACCAGCAAGATTCTAACCAGCATCTGTCTCAGGCAGAAGATTCATGGCGTCTCTCTAACTCTGCTTTCTTCCTTCCAGAATTCAGTTCTGTTTTCTCCACCTACCTTAGTTCTGCCCTATCAGGTCCAAAGCAGTTTCTTTATTCATTAACCAGTGAAAGCAACACATGAACAGAAGAACCTCCTACACCACTGTGCAGGCTCAAGGCACACAGAATTCCAGCATGGGGAGGAGAGGTGATCATAGAGTCCCATCTACAGCTGAAGAGCAGTTGGCAATTGACAACCATGCACAGATTTGATTTTTGCTAGTGTCAGGAAAAAGTGCATATAAGCACAGTCTATCTATCTCTTCAGATCTGTACCAACCTCCTTGGTCTTGAGACAAACTTCTGGATCTTTCTAACGGTGAGCTCTGCCTTCTGCTTGAGACACCTCCCATCATATGTCTCCCTTGCTCTATGATGATTAGGCTCACACCTATCTGACTCAATATGATACTAAATACTGCAAATCACTACTTCAAGATAGTATAAGATAGTGTATTGATTTGTACCAAATCAAGATCTCTGCTGTTTCCATCCATTCTCTCCATGCATGGCCTCAATTCAGAGCCTTGGTACTCATACATTTTCCTTTAACAAGACTGTCACTTGCACAGACACAATCATTTTGATATGGGACCCTCCATTAGTGAAAAAAAGGCCATGTAGGAAGCAAAGAATATGGCCTGGACTTGGAAACCAATTGAAGGACACACTGGTTCATCTCTCCTATGAAAAGAGGGGATAGCTACTAAAGACTTTGTCAGAGAAGCTTCTAAGAGTTGAGTCATTCATTGATGAGTACTTAAAATTAATCATAGAAAGAGTTGGAAATCTGAAGCCAAGATATTGGGAAGCCAGTGGTCATTAAAGTACAAGGGGAAAATCTAATTCAGCTATGATAACTCACTGAGATTTACACAAGATGTGGGAGGCATAATGTGCAGTTGAATTTTTATATATATCAAGAAGGATATTTTTATGGATTTTTGTAGTGGTTATTAATAGATAATTTGCAAATATTTTATTAATTCTGTGAGAATTTTGTACAATGTATTTTTATAATATTCAACCCCAATTCCTCCTTTTAACTTCTCCCAGATCTGCCCCTACCATCCACTGATAAAGCACTTTAAAACACTTAGGCTGACGATGATCCCCATAAAGTTGTAGACTAACAAAACCCTTAATACCGGGCACAAGAAACCTCCTTTTCAATGGTTGGTAAGGGTAGTTAAAGTGATCCCTAAAGTGATATAGACTATTAATGGAAACCTCGGTTGCCTCTTGGGGGATGAGGGTGTGACCCTACTATGGGGACACTGCATACTTAGGACATAAGACTCAAAGGACTTGAGCTGGATTTGACCTGAAAGCCTCTTTCTTGTGGTCTAGCCTCCATGGCAGCAGAAAACAATTATTGCATGTTGCAAAGCTAGGGAAACAAACATTTCTACCAAGTTGAAGTATCTATGAGTCAGAACAATGACCAGAATGATAAGATATTCCCCAAAATGGCACTCACATGGGGAATAATAAAGGAATTGAGGTGAACTAGAAAGAGTGGTTGAAAGGGGCAACAGGGAAGAGCTAGGGGTATCCTGAATCTCATCATAAAGCCCAGTTTCAAGGGGATGGAGGTAGATTTAGAGAAGGCACTGGGCTAGGCAGGCAGCCAAAGGTCTAAGAGCAGTCTGGAGAGACCAGAATGGAGGAAAGAAAGAGAATACCCAGGACCCAGCTAAGCATAATGGCTGTGGGCCCCTAGTGGAGAGAGGTTATGTAGGTCAGTGGGGGGCCACAAAAGAATCTGTTTTTGTTTTAAAAACTGTTCATAATCCTTAATCATCAAAGGAATGCAAATTAAAATTACTTTGATAGTTTATCTTAGCCCAGTCAGAATGGCTAAGACTAAGACAACAAATGCTGTAAGGGATGTGGGAATGGGAACCCTTAAGCACTTTTGGTAGGAGCACAAATTATGTATGGATATTTTTAATCAAATCATCTCTAAATCGACTGGCAGTAATAGTCTGTTCTTTGCACTCAAATGGAATGTCAGAGGAATAAAATAAACATGGACTGGCAGGTTTAAGCATAATCTATAATCTCTAAATATATTTTGAAAGAAAATGAATAAGAAAAAAGATTTTTTTTCCCCAACATCCTAGGATGAAGTCTATAAGCATATGATAATGAAAAAGCATTCCCCCAATGAAATTTTATCTCTAATATCTAGGCTCTTGCTTACAATTCTTTCATCTATTTATTTTAATTTCCTTTGAATGTGACTGCTTGTTGGTTTTCTGATGGCAGCTGCTATAGTCTATTCCCCTGGAGAGCTGGAAGAAAAAGAGAAAGTATTGGATAGCTGGAGGAGAGACAACTGCTGTAATGATGCAAACAGTAAGAGGAAATCTAAAATTTGGGTTATTAACTGAACCTTTGCAGCCTAGTTTTTCTTTGTCAATTTTGTATTCTGAGCTTTTTACACAACTTTAGAAGTTAAAGGTGGGGCAGGGTAAGCTTACTGTTTATGATAGAACATTTGGGCCTCTCCGTTTCTTCAAAGAGGTTGAATACTTTATCTTTTCTACACAATTTTTTTTTCTTTTTAGGAACTCTTGAGTATCTGTCTAATGAGTCATTAAATGTTTTGCTGCATTACAGACCATTCCTATTGTGGGTCAGGGAGGGCATTTGCCCTTTTCCAGAAGAGCAGAAGCAGATTGGTTTGTCACCCAGCAGCTGGAAGGCTCTGCAGAGTCGCCCTTTAGGCAGCTGCGGAGCAGTGTGCCCCCCACCTGCTCCATTCCAGGGCAGTGTGGAGATCACAGGAGGCTCCCAGTTGAGAATATGCTTGATCCTCATTCCCGAAGAAGGACCATGCCAGATGTTATTTCTCTCTGTTTAGGAGCCCTTTTATTTAAGTAGCTATCAGCAAGCGTAAAGATGAAAGCGAAAAGCCATTTTCATGTCTATTATTGAATATCTACATTATTTAAAATGGATATCAATGTAAATTATTTAAGGAAGGTAGATCTTTGATCATAAGTGCTCATTGAAAAAGACTAAAGACAGCAGACTTTAGCCGCCCTAAACCCTAATTAAAGGTGATAGGTGATATATTAGTATGTAAAGACTGGCTTTGTTCTTCATAGTCCATTGGAAATATTTCCTATATTCTCTTCTTTTTTCTTGCAATTGAGGAAATTTTTTCCTTGTAAACAAAGATTAAACTTTGTTTCACCATATGGAGATCTGTAATGTATAGTATAAACCAGGGGGCCTATAAACAACAGAAATTTATTATGGAACCTGAGGTGCCTAAGATTGAGGTGCTAGATGACAGGTCCACCTCTTGTCTTAGAGAGTCACAGGTTTGCACACTTTCTTCTTATAAATGGGGGATATTGTCCTAATTATTTTTAACTGTCAAATTTGCATAGCCTAGAATCATCTGAGAAGGAACTCACCAGAGGGATTGCTTAGATTACATGGGCTTGTGGGCATGTCTATGAAGAACTGTCTTGATTGCTAAGTGCTATAAGAAGGTCCAGTCTGGTGTGGGTAGTGCTTGCCCCAGGTGCCCAGAACCTGGGCCCAGAACCGCTCTATTACATGAGTGGCTCTGACCAAGTCTTTCTTTCCCTCTGAAACTCCACAAGCCAGACCTCAATCCTCTGCACTGTTCTCAGCATTATTTCCAAGTTCCCACAACAACTCATTAAACTCCGAACAATTAATGGATTTCCAAACCCAAAGTTCCAAATACTTCTCTCAATCTTATAAAAATAAAGATAAAAGAAAAAGGCATAATCAGGTCTGTTGTGATAATACTTTGGTGTAGGAGGTCCTTCTGTTTATGTGTTGCTTTCATTGGTTAATCAATAAAGAAACTGCTTGGCCTGATAGGGCAGAACTTAGATACGTAGGGAGACAGAACTGAATTCTTGGAGAAAGAAAGCAGAGTGAGAGAGACGCCACGAAGCCACCAGGATCAGACATGTGGAATCCTTCCTGGTAAGCCACGACCTTGTGGTGATATACACATTATTAAAAATGGGTTAAATCAAGATGTGAGAGTTAGCCAATAAGAGTATAGAGATAATGGGATAGGCAGTGATTTAATTAATACAATTTCTGTGTGGCTATTTCAGGTATATGCTAGCCAGGTGGCTGGGACCAAAAGCAGGCCCACTCCTCCTGTTACAATACTTTGTGAACCTGGTAACAGCTTCCCATTCTGTTCTCAGAACCTGTCCTACCTGGGTGACTGTCACAAGTCTGGCTGCCATCAGGAGACAGGTGCAGCCTTATTCTAGACCACAGCTCCTGCGTGTTGATGTTGAAGAAATTACTCTCAGAAAATTTCAATCCGGCTTGAGCCCTGAAACTGAAAGGATCCTAGAAGGAAGCTTCAAGTTGGCAAGAGAGTTCGGGGGAGGCCACTGTTAAGGGGGCTGCCTCAGAGGCAGTGGAGATTCCAGTACATACTAGTACCACACTAGTATGGAGATACTAGTACCATAGAATGACCACTAAGGACAGTAGCAGGTATGGAGTAGAACCTGTTCGAGCCATGAGACTAGCTGTGAATTCTGTGGATGTCAGAGCCTGAGAAATAGAGCTTTCTAAACCATTTGGAGCCCAGAAGATCATGAGTGAGACCCAGAATCAAACTCTGCATTTTCTACACTGCTGAATTTTGGCTTTATTTTGATTTGATTATGACATTGCACAATCCTACCCTTTTGGAATAAAGAAGTATTTAACTTGGTTTTTTTTTTTGTTTGTTTGTTTATAGGAACCCACAGTTTGGATCTTTTACAGAGGGTTTGAACTTTTAAAGAGACTTTAGATAGTCCAAAGAGACTGAACTTTTAGACCACAGAACTTTTATTTAGGTTTTATATTACAAAATTGCTGTGAATATTAAATCTTAGAGATGAGCAAAACAGAAAAGATTACAGTTGAATAGTGATTATTTGTTTGCCAAGTTGTCTCATTTCTTTCTTTTGTTTGTCAACTTTGTACAAGTTAGTTACTTGGGAAGAGGGAACCTCAACCGGGAGAATGTTATTTACAGGTTGCCTGTAGGCAAGTCTGTAGAGCCTTTTTTGATTAATTATGGATGTGGAAGGGTCCAGTACACTGTGGTATGAGGAATCCCTGGGTAGGTGATTTTGGGGTTATATCAGAAATCAGTCTGAATCCCCCAGGAGGAGCAAACCAAGAAGCAGGGTTCCTCCATGGCTTCGGTTTCAGTTCCTACCTTCATGCTCTTGTCCTGATTTCCTCCATGGTAGATCACAACTGTAGGCTGAAATAAACCCTTTCCTCCCTGAGTTGCTTTTGGTCGTGGTCTTCATCAAAGCAAAAGAAATATCTCCCATGTTTATGGATTGATAGGGTTAGTATAGTGAAAATTCCATTCTACCAATAGTAATCTGTAGGTTAAATGTAAGATCCATCAATATCACAACACAATTTTTCATGGAAGTTGAAAAAACCAATTTTTAGCTTCTATATGGAAACATACACACACACACACACACACACACACACACACACACACGATATCTAAAATAATATTGAAAAACAATAGAACTGGGGTAGGTTTTACCATACTAGAATACAAGTTGTACTGCAAAGAAATAGTAATCAAAACAGCATGGTATGGCGTAAAAACAGAAACATTAATCAACTGATGAATCAGATTGAGGACCCAGACATAAGTCTTATAGACACTTTATTTTTGATAAAGAAGCCAAAACATAAGCTGGAGAAAAGACTATATTTTCTAGAAAGAATGTTGGTCAAACTGGATGGCTATATGTAAATAAATGAAAAGAGATCTGTATTTATTACCTAGCACAAAAGTCAACTCCAAATGGATCAAGGGCCTGAACATAAGGCCCAAACCCTGAAATCTTCTAGACAAGAATAGTCTTGAAGTCATTAACACAGAAGGCTTTCTGAACAGGACACCCTTAACACTAAGACCAACAATTAATAAATGGTACTTCCTGAAACTGAAAAGCTTCAATATGGCAAAGGATACCATAAATTGGGTAAAACATCAGAATAAAGAGCTTTAACAATTACACATCCAATGGAGGGTTAATATCTAAAATATAAAAATACTGGAAATCAAGAAAACTAATAATGTGACTAAAAATGGAGCATTACAGAACTGAACAGAGAGTACTCAAAAGATGGCACACTAAAGACAGAAACACTTAAAGAATGGCCCAGCATCCTTCGTGTTCAGAGAAATGCGAATCAAACTGCTTTGGGATTTTATTTCTTAACAGTCAGAATGGACAAAATTGATACAACAAATTAGAACTCATGCAGACAAGTATGTGGAGTAAGGGGGATTCTTATTGCTAATGGGCATGTAGACTTGTACAGCCACTATAGAAATTAGTTACTCAGGAAGCTGGGAGTAGATCTGCCTCAAGATCCAACTAGAGCACTTCTGAATGTAAACCCAAAGGGCTCTACATCCTGCTACACAGATACTTGCTCATCCATGTTCATTCCTGCCGTGTTGATAACAACCAGAAACTGGAAACAACTTAGGTGTCTGTCAGCTGATGAGTGGATAATAAAAATGTGGTGCATTTACAAAATAGAATATTATTCAGCTAATAAAATCCCAAATTATGAAATTTTCAGGTAAATTGAAGGATCTAGGAAAACATATCATGAGTTAGATGACCCAGACACAAAAAGAAAAATATGTGTTTTTCTTATATGTTGATGTTAGTTCTTATTCCTTTGATGTATAGTGATGAAGAGATGGAGCTAAAAAGATTCAATGAGGAAGAGGAGGATAAATGAGAGGGGAAAGAAAGAAAATGGGGGAAGAACAACTAAGACTAAGAGCCATTTGAGGGGTCACATGGAAATTTAGTACTGTAGAAGCTTCCTAATATATATACATATGTGAAAGAGGTCTAAATAGGGTCACCAAATCAGAGGGGAGACAATGCCCCAACTAGATCTTTCACAACCAAGTAAAACCTCTAGTAATAGGAATTAGTTACATTTAGTTGAGTCACTGGTCAAAGTGGCCCCATGGACATCCTCAAAAATCTCAGCTACTGCCAAAGCTAATTGGTTGTTTTCCATATCTGGTAGCTAGGCCATTTCGGTGAAGACAATTCTAGAAGCTTTGTTCCTACTGACCAGTAATCGTTGTACTAGAAGGTCCTCTACACACTATCAATCTAACACAAACCCCAAAATCTACAGTGGTTGCCTACCTGTATGGTATGCTGGTGTAACCAACCACTCTTTCATTAAATTCATAGCCTACTCCATGAGATGGAATCCATGTCTACATTGCCGTCATGGCCATGAACCTCAGATTGGATAGGCCATGGATATATGGAAAAACCAGACACTATTGCTCTGTTCAAGGGATATAGCAATGTAATGACTTCCAATGGCATTTTGCTATTCTTATAGATCAGTGATTCACTTAACCATCATCAGAGAAGCTTCCTTATTCAGTATATGGCATCTAACACGGAGAATCACAACTGAACATGTGCAGAGATTGAGAAGTTTGGGACAGTTAGTACTAAACAAATGTCTTCATCAAAACATTCCAATTAAACAGTGTCTTCTAGATGCAATGGGACTGATAAGCACATGAAATCACGGAGGCGGTGGCAATATGCACAGAACAAGTATAGGTTCAAGATAGACAGGGTTCTAGAATTGAGAGGGGGAAGCAGACATGGGCTCTCACCCTTAACGGAAAAGTTACCTACAATTGACACTTGTTTGCAAAGGCAAGTTAGTTTTCTATAATGGAGTATCACTGGATGTATTAGTTATTCTTAAGGCAAGGTCCCATACCTGGTAGTAGATGGCCAATACAAAATGAACTCAATGGTATTTTCGTAGTGTTTTTGTCTCATATTGCTTGGTTTGGTCATTTTCTTGTCTTATTGGTCTGTTGCCTGTATATTATGGTTTTCAATCTTGTATTTCTATAAGTTGCATGTGTGTGTTTCTTGCAATTTTCTTGTTTTTTTGAATGTATTTTTTGTTTGCTTGAGAGAGAAAGAAAGAGATAGATAGAGAAAGAGAGAAATGGGTTGAGTTGTTTGGGTAGGAGGTGGGAAGGATCTGGATGGAGTTTGGGGAGAAGAAACTTTGAACAGAATATATTGTTTGGATTTTTTTTCAAATAAAAAATTAAATAGTGCTAATTAGCACAGGTAGACTGTAGCCTGTATTGAAACAAGTCATTTTCTCCCAGACATTGTTTTGGTAAAAGTGTTTTATCACAACAATAGAAAGAAAACTAGAATACGTCCAAAATTTGACCTTCTAAAATTGCCCCTTCACAGAGAATGCAACCAGTTGTGTTCTATAATAAAATTCCATATACCATATAGCTTATAACTAACAGATGCATTTTTTTGAAGCTCTGGAAAATACCACATAACCTCCTGGAGCTATAATTTGATAAAATATGTCCAAATAAAGATGAGTTTCACAAGTAGCAGTCTTCCAAATAATCTTTGAACTATTAGACTGTGGTAAGCTGAGGCTCCTAGAAGTTTTCAGGAATGTTCCACGACTCAAGTGACATAAAAGGAGTAAACTCTTAGGAACTATTGTTCTTCTAACAGACAATGTCTCAGGTATATATATATATATATATATATATATATATATATATATATATATATATATATAAAATTACAAGATCTACGTAAGGAAAATTGCAAAACATAGAGGAACTAAATTAACAGAATATCAGATGTTCATTGATAGAAGAAGGACTTGATAGTTTCAAGTTGAAAGTTAACACAATCTCAGTCAAAATCTCAGCAAGATATTTGGTTCATACCTACAAACTGACTCTGAACTTAAAGAATCAAAACATAAATTTAAAGAGGAAAGAGGAGGAGAAGGCAAAGGTAAAGAAGAAAGAGTAATGAAGTTGGAAGACCTAGACAAGGCTTCAAGATTACCTTCGTTATGTGATCAATATAGTAAGAAGTTGTCAAAAAAATTCAAAGTATTGTTGGGATAAAACAGAGAGTTCAGAATACATCCACACTTATCTAATCGGAAGTCTTTGACAAAGCAGCAAAGGGGGCATACCAGAGAAGTTAATCTTTTCAACAAATGGTGCCTTGAAAGCTGAAAATGAGAATGTGAAACAGTATGGTTATTCTAGAGAACGTTTTGGCATTTTCTTAAAGGTTAAAACAAAGAGTTGCCATATAATCCAGCAAGTTCACTTCTAGACATATTTCCAAGAGAACTGTAGCCATTTGCACATGTATAGACTGGTAGTTTCAACTGTAAAAGTCAAAATGTAGAAACAATTTAAATGTCTAATGATTGATGAAATGTTAAATATGAAGGGGCATATGGAATGCTATATGATCTTACAGAAGTGAAATATGAACACTACCTACAATCCTGATAATGTACAAAGGATATAGATGTAAAATTCCCCTATTGTGTGTTTCCATTTATATATTAAATGTCTCGAATTCAGTCAGAGAGTAAATTTGTGGGTTTTGGAGTCTAGAGGAAAGTTCATGTGAAAATATTCCTGGTGGATTCTGAGTTTTATTGTTGGGATGATGGAGAGGTTGGATAGTGATTGTAATTGTCTAATTCTGAGACTAAACTATCCAGCTGCACTTTGTGTGTGTGCATGTGTGTGCATGGTAGGTATATGTATATTCATGTGTGTGTGCACCTGTATGTGGAGGTGCACATGCCTATGGAGGACAGATGTCAATATTGAATGTATCTCCTTTGATCACTTACCAGTTCTCTCACTGAACCTAGAGCTCATGATTCAGGTAGGCTGGGTGACCAGCAAGCTTTGGGGATCCATCTGTCCCTGCTTCCCCAGTGGTAGGGTTATAGGCACACGCTGCCTCACCCTGGCATTTACATGGGTGTTGAAGATTCCATTTGAGGTCTTCATGTTTGCATAGCTGTCACTTTATCAACAGAAGTAGCTCCTGGGGCCCAGGTATACATTGTAGAATTATAAATTTTGTTATATATAATATATATCAATAAAATATATCAATAAAATAATAAAATATTATATATCAAATAAAATATATAATATATATCAATAAAATAAAATAAAAGTCAAGTAAAATGAAGAACAGAGATATTTTGGGTTTTACAAATCCCAACAGCAGCATTCAAGAGGATAGGCTATTTTCTTTTTCTAATTTAAACATTAATTTGCTTATTTATTTTTAAAATGCCATGTTAAAGAAAGGAAAACACTGTTCTTATGGTGATCTGGGAATGTTAGCACTGTTGAATGGTTTCCTAATCCAATGTGTGTATTGTATATTATGATCTTTAGTCATTTTTACCCCTATTGCCATCTCCTACCCTCTCCATCTTCCGATGGAAGCCTTCTTCTTCCCCCACAGCAGAGAAGGTGTGTGAATGGAGTAGATTTCTTGAAGAAGTGAGCTAATTCTTAGAGAAAAGTCTGTCTTGCCCTGACTCACCCTGGACTCCTAGAATCTAGACTATGTATGCCATACTTCCCAGCTTTTACTGTCATTTGCTGGTTCCAGATAAGCTACTCTGGGTAATCAATGATGACGGTTAATACTGATTGTCAATTGATAGGACCTAGAATCAACACAGATGCCAAAAACCCTGGGCATTTCTGGATTAGGTAAACTGAGGTAGGAACACTGCTTGAAGTGTAGGCAACACCATTCTGGGGCTTGGGTTCCTGGACTGAATAAAAAGAAAAAAGCAAGTGGACTTCCAGGTTCATCTCTCTCTGAGTCCTGCTTACAGATGCCATGTGAACAGCTTCTCCCCACTTCTGCAGCCATGACTAACTCACCATGAAGGGCTGTGATCTAGAATGAACTGTCTTAAGCTGCGTGTCTCCACAGTAATGGGAACACAACCAACATACTGTCTTTGGTGTCTTTAGAGTATCACTGACTGTTATAGTCGATGATTGCAGATTTGTTTTGCCACAAATCTTGGATGAAGGAAGAGCTGTAGGTGCTAGACAGGTTTCTAGCATTCATGCCACCATGGTGTGGAAAGGAGCTACATTTTTCTAGCATTTTCCTTTGGGGGAGGAAGACAGGGAGTAAGGAGATGAACAAGACGACTTTATAATGTGTAAAGTATCATAAAGAACAAGATTGCAGGGATAGTTGATCCTGTGGTGGGGGAGGGTTACAGACTAGACAGTCTGAAGGCCATCCAAGTTGTCACCATGGGATGAAGGGTCTTTCTCTAAAGACGACATCTGGACAAAGGATAAATGTAAAGGGAGCTAGTTCTGCAGATACCCAGAAAAAGTACTATTCTTGCCTGTACTAAGGTTGCAGAAGAAAATGCAGGACAGAGCTGGCAAAGAGGTCAAATAGGCACGTCCATGAACATCAGCCCCTGACAGGGTAGTCAAGTCACAGACTGATGTTGGCGCAAACTGTACAGAGTCACAGTTAAGGGAGAATTGGATGCTATATGGATAATGCTTAAGTAACAATAGCAACCGCTGTCCAAGACCTTGGTTTATCTTAAGGATTGCGGTAAGGAATGTGATGGAGTTGGAAACCGTTGCGTGCATCTCCATGGTGACAGCCAGAGATGACCTGATTACTCTGGTCACCATGCTAGTGACGCTTTCCTACTCTGTACTCTGTGTGTTTTCCTCTCAGGATGAGTGTTTCCTCAAATGGGGACAGACTTCACAGGAGAGAAACAAGCAGAGACTTCTGGCATCCCTGCTAGCAGCTCCATTAGTGGATGTACTCGGTGCCATACTGTGCACAATGAATGCTTTTCCCTTTTCAATTAAAATTGATCAGCATGACTAATACTAAAAGCCCCCCTGCTTTAAGGCTTCTCGGGATTAGCATTTGGCCTGTGTGGGATGCCACAATGCAACCAGGGAGGTTCTTGTTCAGAGCCGCGCCAGGTTCTCCGAAAAGCCCAAGCATAGGATGAGGTTGCAGAACTCTGAGGAGATGCGAATGCACTTGTGCACCCTTGCATGTCTCCGTTGCTACCTGTGGCAGCCAGTTAAACTCGGCCCATCACTACCGACCCAAAACAGATTTCTTTTGTACTTACTACGATAATTGTTCAGACACCAGAGGAGACGACGATGAAGTGTATTCACAAACATATTAAAACTCCACTTTATTTTCCATTTTTTTATATATTGGAAGAGATTTCCTCTCTAGGTGGAGCCTCACATCTCATTCTTTCTGTGGCTGAAGTCGTGAGCCAGAGCTGGGAGTTACTATGTTGCTTTTGTAGGCAGACTGAGCTCATTTCTCCCCACAAACAGAATGACAATAAACACAAATCTAGAAACTATAATGTGTTTCAAAAAAGCTTTGGAATTAGGAAGGGAGGGTCAAGCAATGAGATGAGCGTATTAGTCTGATTCATAATTTATGTGTAAAAATATACCCTTGATAACAGCCCAGGCAAGTATTCCGGGTCATATGTTTGACCTAGCATTGTGAGAACCTAAATGATAGTCCTTCTTAACTGTATTAGTTTGTTACTCTAAAATGAACCTAAAATTATGGTGTCAGAGAGAAAGATTTTCCTTAACAATCTTTGGGTCTTTTTTTTTTTTTTTTTTTTTTGAAGAGGGTGTATCATAGGGTATCAGCAGTCATTTCCCAGATTAAATCCCTATGATTTAAAGAGGCAGCGGTGGTGGCCGCATTTTATTTTATTGTCTTAACTGTACACAGAAAACTTGCTACTGCAGGACAGATTTTTGAAATCATGCCGATAGAGGAGTTTTAGTGTAAGAGGGATTTTCCAAAGACAAGCATAGGTAACGAAGGTACAGATGTTTTCCAAGCTGGTTTCACCCACAATTTCCATAGATGTGATCACAATAATCAGGTACACACGCCGCAACCACAAATGCAGACTGAACCCAATCCTTCCAGGACATGGCGCACGAGCACACACATATGAGGTGATTCCTCGGCAGTATTCAAATTCCCAGAAGCATACCAGCTGGCCTTCTGTTAATACCCTCAAACTGACCTTACCTGTGGTTCTCATGGGAAACAACTTATGAAAGCCATTCTACATGACAGACTTCATTCAGTTCAATTTTCTCCCAGTTGAAAATTGACACTAAAGATGTTCTGTCTTTCAGAACACTTTCCTTTGGGAGCCAAAGGCCTGATGATGTATAATCCTTCCTGAAGGTTTTATGGCAAGGCTTCACTAAGCAAACATTTCCCCTCCTATGTTATATCACCCTGACAAACAAAAATGCTGAGCCATTTAATTACCAAGCCTGCCTGACACATCCAGAAAGTCAAATATTCTGGCAGCATCTAGCTGAAGGGGAAAAATGCACTGAATTCCCAGAGTTACTTGTCAAGACAATGTCAACAAGGAAACTAGTAAATAATCTGATGGGCCCAAGAGGAGACACTACGGTGTGCGCCAGAATACTCCCCGAGGCTCTGCATCCCCGAGGCCCTGCATCAGCACCATTTACCCTGCATCTTTGCATCCCAGTATGGTAGCCCTTTGAGCTTTCGGTTAAGGAGTGAGCTGAGGTAGACAAAGAGCAGAAGAGGGGCAGGCAAGGCAAATATAAGTCCATGATGAGAGTTGCTTTACATCTTACAGAAAGTTCCAAATCTAGAACATAGATGCTTAACTTCCAAAACTAACCTATGGAAGGACTGTACATAGACATAGAGAGGCATCAGGATATTCCTGTGTGACAGACCAGTGCCAGCATTCAGAGCCTGTCATAGTTTGGAGCTCCAACAGAATGCCAGAATGTTCCCATTACCTTCCTTTAGTGTCCCCTCCTTCCTCTTCTGAGAACAGCTTTAATCCTTGTAATAAATTGCAGCCCATTTTACAGGAAAAACTAAGCAAAAGTAGGAAAGTCCCTCTCTAAGTGCTTTGGTTTGAACACCTGAGAGGTTTTCTCATTTTCTCTTTTCTTTCTGTCAATCATATCTGAAAAGAGAGAAAAGCACACCTACTGTGAGGGGGGGTCCTGTCGTGAGTACTAGAGTTCTGTGGAAATGAGACAATTCTTCTTTCATATAGTTTATAGACAAGCTTAGGGAGCTGTAAAAAAAATAAACCTGTAGAAGGAAACACAAGGAGATGAGTAATATCTCCGTGGGTAAGGGCACTTGCAGATGGAGCATGAAGACCCAGAACCCACATAAAAGCTGGGTGTGGCCATAAGATGGGCATGGCCAGAAGATGGATGTGGTTGTATGCTTGAACCCCAGCATTATCAAAGGTGGAAGCAGTAGGACCTGGATCCCAGCCTAGCTCCAGGCTCAGTGAAAGACCCTGTCTAAAGGAAACAGACTAGAGAATGATGAAATAAAAAACTTATGGCCTTCCACTGGTCTCCACATATATACACGTGGGCATGAAAATACACACGCATACATACCACATGCACCATACACACATAAAATACACACCACTGCACACATACCGCACACACTACATATACACACATATACACACCACATACATACACATACCAAATCTTTATGCACACACACATACCACACACACATATACCACACAGCATACAGACACACATATGCACCACATACACCATACCCACATAAAAACACACACCACACACTCACATACCATAACACACATTCATACACACACACACCACACACATACACACACTATACCCCCCACGAACTACATCACACATCACACAACACACACACACAGCACATACACCACATACAATACACACACACATAAAAAGACACCACACAATACATATACCACATAATACACACACTACAACCCCTACACCATATCCCCCCACATACACACTTACTATCATCATACACACACCACACATACACACACCACAAACATCACACACACAAACACACTACCACCACTACCAACATATCTTATACCATCCCCAAGAGACACAAACATGGAGAAAACATATCATTTGGTGTTTCTTCTTCCTCTGAGTAAATCAGCATAATATAATAAGGAAGAGAATAGAATCATTTGTGGGGCTTTCTTAAGAAGCTTTGTTTTGACATGATTTCTATAAAAAATTGGAAACAAGAATGAAGAAAATGATAGAAAAAAACATCTGCAAAGTATTTAGGGAGAGAATTTAGAAAGAAAAAAGACAGAAAGAAAGAAAGAATAAAGAAAGAAAGAAGAATGTCTAAAAGGCCCCCAAAGAAATGAAGGTAGATATGTTTAATGAAAAGGAAGGGCAATATGGCCAAAGAGTAATCGATAATACTGAGCATCAATTCCCTCAGAGAATGAAGTCTTCTGAGATACTGCTTGACCGTGGTGTGCTGTGTCTACAGATATGTCTTTAGTGCAACTGATTGTGGTGGTTTGAATAGGAACGGCCCCCAGAGGTTCGTCAATTCCAACGCTTAGTCATGGGGAGGGCAGCACTTGGGAAGGATTAGGAGGCATGGCTTTGCAGGAGGAAGTGTGTCATTTAATGTGGGCTTTGAGGTTTCAGAAGCCCAAGCCAGACTTAGTGCCTCTCTCTTCCTGCTGCCTGCAGATCCAGAACTCTCAGCTACCTCTCTAGCACCATGTCTGCCTGCATGCCGCCATGCTTCCTGCCATGATGATAATGGACGGAACCTCTGAACCAGCCCCAGTTAATCAGAGCTGCAGTGGTCATAGTATCTTCACAGCAACACAACAATGACTCAGACACTGACATAAAGCCTAAAGTACTGTGACATGAGATTAGTGGCATCTGTGTGTTTTACACAACAGGAAGTTTGCAGATGGCCACGCACAGGTGAAAGGCAGAGAGATGTTTGGACATCAGAATGTGAAAGGTGTGTGTTTGGAAAAGAAAGAAGTTAAAATTGTTCTTGTTTGTGAACAGTGTGATCTTATCTGTGGAATATG
Organism: Myodes glareolus; assembly: GCF_982192425.1. Classification (NCBI taxonomy): domain Eukaryota; kingdom Metazoa; phylum Chordata; class Mammalia; order Rodentia; family Cricetidae; genus Myodes; species Myodes glareolus. The sequence continues at coordinate 46,764,044 of NC_142026.1, read as the reverse complement.
TTTTCCATTATATATTTAAATTTGAGATGATGGAAATAATTTCCACCACAATACATAAGACACACACACACACACACACACACACACACACACAAAACACACGACCATAATCAAACTTTAAAAAGTGGATAGATGTCAGATTGATGCACACTGAATTATTAGAAATGAAAACTCTAAAAGTTCAAAATAACATACGAAAATTTAAACACCTATTTGTACTCAATGGATTATAAGAAAATGAAGTTTAAAAAAATAAAGAAAAAAGAAGAGATTGGTGTGGGAATATGGGGTAGAGTTCCAGGAGAAGCTGGTAGATAGGATCAACATGATAATATGATCTTAACATACTGTGCCACGTATAAAATTCTCAGTAATATACAAAAAGAGAAACCCTCTATGTAGACCAAGTTGGCCTCAAACTCAGAAAGATCCACCTGCTTCTAAAGCCAGTCTGGGTTACATAGGAAAAGCTACAAAAACAAAACAAAACAGGAAAAATACAATTATTTTAATACCATTAAGCTGGAAATACCAGCCATTGAATGGAGACAACCATTTTCAAATAATACATCTGATAAATTAGAAAATATTTAAACATCTCTTTTTAAAATGCAAGAACTATCTATATAAATAAATAAAAGACATAAATATACATAAGCATTTTTTTATTACTTAAACAATACCAAACCAAATTCCCACTCCCTCCCCTCCTCTCACTCTGCTCCCTCTCCCTCCACAGACCCTCCCACCCCACTCCCTCCAATCCTAAAAGAGGGCTGTGCACCTGCTTTTCTTTTCCACCTGCCCTGTGGAAAGTCCAAGGCCCTTCCTACTACATCTAGGTTGAGCAAAGTTTACTTCCAAAGGATTCCAAGAAATCAGTACATGCCATAGAGACAAATCCCAGTGTCACTAGATGATTATTTTAAATATTACCATAAAACCTTCATCCAACAACAGATGGGAACAGAGGCAATGACCCACAGCGGAGCACTGGACTGAGCTCCCAAGATCCAGCTGAAGAGTGGAAGGAGTGAGAGTATGAGCAAGGAATCCAAGACCATGAGGGGTCATCCACTGAGACAGTTTGCTTGAGCTAATGGTAGCTCACCAATTCCAACTGGACTGGGAGTGAACGAGTATGGGAACAAACAAGCCCCTTTAAAGGGGGTTAACAGTTGGGGCAGACTGAGGGGCCACTAATAGTGACACTGGGAATTTGTCTCTACTGCATAAACATTATTATACAGTGCAAAAACGCAAGTTGCAGGCATGCTGAGGCAATGCTACTCACTCACTGTGAAGGCCATGGACAGAGAGAGGCAAGCTCAAACATGTTGAAGCATACAAAATAGAATACTCATGCTTTATTGGTGGAAATGCTAATAAGTATTACACGTCAGAAAACAGTGTCACAGTTTTTGAAACTGTTAAACATGTTCTTACCACAGGATCCCAGAGTTTCACTACTTAGTACTTACTAAGGGAAATGAAGGTGTAGGCCTACACAAAGATTTGTTTACCAGTGCTTATGCGTTATTTTCCATCACGTCTCAAATAGGAAAGCAATCCAAATGTTTGCAAACTGTAAGACAAACAAACAAAAACAATAATAACCAAGCCACGAGTTATTTCTCAGCTAAAGCTCAAATTAGCAAAGTATATAGCAATGTAGAAAGGATTCCAAGTAACTCAAAAATATTAAGTTTGCGGAACAGTGTGCTGGCTAGATTTATGTCAATGTGTTACAAGCTGGAGTCGCTGGAGAGGATGGACACCAACTGATAATAGGCCTCCCTAAGATGTAGCTGTACAGCATTTCCTTAATTAGTGATGTGGGAAAGCCCAGCTATCCCTGGGCTGGTGGTCCTGGGTTCTATAAGAAAGCAGGCTGAGCAAGCCATAGTCAGCCAGTAAACAGCATCCCTCCATGGCCTCCGCATCCGCTCCTGCTTCCAAGTTCCTGCCCTGCTTAAACTCCTGTCCCGAATTCCTCCAATGATGAACAGGGATGCGGAAGTGTAAGCTGAATGAACTCTTTCCTCTTCAACTTACTTTTGGTTTGGTGTTTCATCCCAGCAATAGTAACCCTAACTAAGACATTCTGAAAACACCAAATCTCTACATAAGGGGCAATCCATTGTGTCGGGAAGTAGCTGGCAAGTGTCTGGTGTACTGGCAATGGAGACCAACTAAAAGCACTGTAAGAAAGCATTTTAGGGTGAGAGAAATCTTATACAGTGTGATTGTGGGTGCATTTAAATAATTGTCCAAATAAATTCTGTGATATTTATTTTATCAATTAAAAATTACATTTTAATAAAAAAACTTTGTGATTTTTTGTTCATTATAATTCTTTATTTTTGAGAATTTCACACATGGATATTGTATTTTCTTCACAGGTTATTACCATTGCCCTTGGAAATAAAGTCCTATTGCTGAAGACATTAGACACTTAGAACTCGATATTTGAAGGAATTGACCTGGAAGCCTCCCCACTGAGATAGCTCACATAGTGTCCAAAGAGTGCCACCCAAGAAGCCAAGGAGAAAAGCAATCAGTTGTCCTACCTAGCTATGAAGCCAGGGCAGACTGTCCCTAAGGGTACAAGAGTGACATTTACATTTTGCATATAACCAACAACCAACTAATTGTATCTAAGCCTCACTCAATTGGTGGGAAGTCATGGCTGGTACTGTAAACTTTGCCAATTAACGCTAGCTGGTGAGGTCACAGGCATTAGAGAGAACCTATTACTGTCACCGTCTGATACCAGCATGCTTCGTAACTGTTGGCAGCTTTCATCACCCCCATCAGAGAAACTTATTTTTGCTGCAGACAGAGACTATAATAGAAATTTATAACTTATCAAAATTGGATTCAGGCGAAAGGGAAGGTGGGGAGGAGTTGGGAGGCGTATAGGTAGGAGAAATTGTGATCAGGATATATTGTTTGAGAAAAGAATCTATTTCCAACCAAAGGGAGAATATACATGAAGAGAACAATGGCCATGGAGTGCCGAGCACAAACGGATACATCTATAATACAATCTCTAAACATTATACTCAGGGAACATTGCAGATGAAGGGCTGGGAAGGTTTCAAGAGACTAAGGACCAGGATGTTTGCTGGAAGATATGGATAGTGGGAAAACCGCATCCTTGGAATCTCAAAAATATAGCCACCTAAACAAAGCCTGCGTGGTGACAGCAGTGGTGACACGCAGACATGTGGGAATTCATGGATTCCCTCTCCCACAGGAGGAGCTGCTGCAATGAATGGGTGCTGAGTCAGCAGTTATATTTCTATACAGTGTTCACAATAACAATAGTCCTGTTGCCCATAGATATAATTATAACATAAGTGGTTAGTGTTAATTAAATTAATTCACCAATGTTAGTTTAATTTTTTAAGGTAAAATCCCAAATTAAGCATTTTATCACCATTCCCTATAATGTCGATTGTGGTTTCACCTTACGTGACCTTTTCCAAAACCAATTATCCTCACATAATGAAGTTTTACGTGGGTATCTCTTCACAGTGTGCTGTTTTCACTGGACATAGTTTAAAAATTAAAAGTCTAACATAGTCTAGAGTAAAATAAAATTAGGCGAGGTTTTTGCTTGTGGTTTTGTTTTTTTGTTTGTTTGTTTGTTTGTTTTTTGTCAATAGGAGTCTGCCACAGTCTGCATAGACTTGACTGGTGGTAGGGCTCAGGAGCTCAAAGTGAAACAATATGGTTGCCCCAGCTTTTGGCATCCTACAAGTCCTGGAAATGGCAGCAATAGCAAAGGGGAAGTGGAGCCAGAAAACATTATTCTGAGGGAAGTAACCCAGACCCAGAAAGACAATTATCACATGTACTCACTCATAAGTGGTTTTTAAACACAAAGCAAAGAAAACCAACCTACAAACCACAATCCCAGAGAATTGAGACAACAATGAAGACACTAAGAGAGACTTACATAGATCTAATCTACAGGGGAAGTAGAAATTAACAAAATCTCCTGAGTAAATTGGGAGCATGGGAACCTTGGGGGAGGGTTGAAGAGGGGAGGGGAAAGTCAGGGAGGGGAGCAGAGAAAAATGTAGAGCTCAATAAAAATAAATAAATAAAAGAGGTTAAAAAATGAAATTCAAATTGTCCTCAGGCAAGAGCTCCTGGTTACTACTCTGTCATCAGAAATGAAGATCCAATTCATGAGGCACCTCTTTAGAAGACTTTGTTCACTTGTTTTTGGATTAATATGTAATGATTATTTTTGTTTTAAATAATTCCAGGAGAGTTACTGAGGTGTATGGGTGTTCTTTTAATGTCAGACGTGGGACTTTTCATTTGGAAGCTCAGTTTCATTTAAGGAAATGGCTCAGTTGGAAAAGTATTTGCCTACCATGAACAAACCGCTGAGTCTGACTCCAGGACTGCACTACAATAGGCATGGTCCAGCACAGCTGGAGTCCTAGCACTGGAAAGGGGAGAGCGAGGGGGTTGAAGTTCAAGGTCATTTTACTCTGCATAGTGAGTTCAAGGCTAGCATAAGATTCCATATGGCAGAAGAAAAGGAAGAAGAGAAGGAGGAAGAGGAAGAGAAAGAAGAAGAGGAGGAGGAAGAAGAGGAAGAGGAGGAAAAGGAGGAAAAGGAGGAGGAGAAGGAGAAGGAAATGACCCTGACCTTGATACAGAAAGTTTCTACATCTGATCTTTCCTTTTCTACCTTAGTGAATTTTAGGGAGAAGGCACCTTGTCTGTATGTGATAAATAAGAAGGAGTCGATCAGGTGTGGCAGAGGACACAAAGTAAGATCCTTTTGCCTTTAGTCACTGTGGTTTTGCTTTAGCCAAAGCTCGTGGATCTGAAGGTCATTTCATTCAATTGAGAGACCTCTGAATTTGCAATTCGGGAAGAATGAATGAACAAGAAAAATCAAGACAAATAAACCTGATTGCAAGGACTTTTAGCATATTAAGGGACAAAGTAGTGGTGCTTGCATGTAAAGATACAAGGTTTACTAGTAAAGAAAAACCCCAGCAAGTTAATGTAACAGAGACATCAGGTGGTTGAGACAGCTAGAGAATAAAATGTTCATGTGATTCCAGCACACTTGAAGCATTTGATAAATTGATCTTCACGTTTGCTTTAGACCTCATTCACATGACTTATCAATGAAATACTCCTGTGTAATAGTAATAATTTCATGTAATATTCATGGCTAATTTCTCAACCCTAAGAGATATGACAACTTATTTAGTTTAAATTCTGAAACATATTAAGAAGGCCAAAATTCCATACTAGTCTTTTTTCCATCCATCAACACACTTTATTTCTGTAGTATATCAGCAAACTGTTATTAGGTAATAAATTGGTATTGATGGTGGAGCTGGCATCTACAAACTAATAGTAAAAATATACAGAATTATAGGGCATATAGAAATAGAAAACAGATTTATGTATTAAAGGGATAGTTTATACTTCTACTTGAGTTCCACTCAAATAATGAATTTCCCTGCAGACACCATAGGCACCCAGTAGCTAAGCAAATTATTTAGTAGCACTAGGCTTAAAGGAAGATATGTAACGTACCAATATGACATGGAGTATTTCTGGAAGCCAAGAATAATATTGCTTTATTTTGGGTATGTGTAAATTTTTTAATCTTTCACTTTCCATGTTACACTGACTGGATCTTATAATCATAACTGCAAATAATCAGCTCGTGATGGGGTATGGTTTCATAATGTGTGCTTTAAGTTTGCATGCTCCACAGTTCTTCTCAGACTCGAGTGTAACCTTCCCCTGAACATGGGTCAGCATACACGGTCCTTATTAGGCGGCACTACACATCACTATACACTGTAAGATTGTTGTTGTTTTTAATCTTAAGCCACCTTTCTTCTTCTTGACTTCTCCTTTGCAGATATAAAATTCCAAGAAAACTTTTATCTTCCAACACTGTGACTATACTTTCTCATTCCATAATCTTGAAACAATTTCAAAATACCTAGTATTATGTTGCACCAGAATCCCTTCTTTATTCTGCTGCTGTTACTCTTTCTTTTGGGAAGCTAAACTCTCCTATTCTCTGTGATTCCCCATTACAACATTTTTCTTTTCTTAAACAAGAAGGTCATAGGTGAGCTTTAAGTTTACATGCCCCACAGTTCTTCTAAGACTCAATTTTACCTTCCCCTGAACACGGGTCAGCATTATACAGTGATTACATTAGTGGTAGAGTTATTTACTAGCATTTTATACACCACATTAGTAAGAAGTTCTGTCATTTATTCTGGACCTGAACTGTTAACAATTCCAGGGCTATCATGACAAGACTCTGGGAAATAACCTCGGACCTCTACACACATTTATACATTTACACGCACACACACACACACACACACACAGTGGTGAGCTTTCAATATGTATATGTCATACAAACATGCATGCAGACATAAACATATGGTGAAAACCTAGGTGAATTTCAAATAATTATGTTGAGGAAAAAAAGAAAATCAGATATAAAACAACATACTTGGTATAATTACACTTTTATGTGATTATAGAAAAATCAAATCAATCTAGAGAAAGCCAGGGTGCCAATAAGGAAGGAATATTAATTAGTAGAAAGAATCTTTAGCATAGATTAAAAGTGTGTGTGATTATTTACGTACCTATGCATATATGCAAGCACGCATACAATGCATATATACATAGAAAGAGTGAGAATAAAAAGACTTGTTTCTCTAACATTGCTTAATTTTCATTGCCTACAAAGTTTGGCTGCTCATTTCGAAAGTCTGTAGTGTATGAAATACAGTTCCCTGGCCAGCTAATCAGTATGTATATTACTCAGTATGTATAAGATACAAATGTACATATATAAAATACCATATATTTTAGCTACATGTAGCTTATGTCACTGGTATGTATATATAAACTATATATATAAATAGTATAAATAAAGATGTTTAATGTTTTCATACGTCTAGAGAGTTTCCCAACAGCCTTTCACCAAAGGCATTTCTAAAACATGCATTTACATTTTAGAGTGAAGGACTGAGCCACAGAGAGCTGGTTACATCTGACGAAGCTCAGTGTGGTAGCTTAGCGTTCCTGTTTCTCACCAGATGAGGCATGGTGTGTGGTGCCCTGAATCTGAATCTTAGTCACTTGACACAAAGAACCATGGACGTCCTGTAATTGAGTTTGACAATGGCAGAGACATTAATGGTAGTCTAAAGAGACATCATTGCTAGAAGAGTCAGCCCACCAATGACAGTCTGGGAGACTGGCAACAGACACAGTGTAGACACCAGAGCTCCTGCCTGCCTCTCCCACTGTGGTTTTCAGGGTCTGCCAGTCAGGAATGGCATATCTAAAGTCCCATAGTCTTTCCTGTGAGTGATTTTTCGTTTCAATAAATGTATCACCTACCTGGGCTAGAGAAGAAGGGTTGAACTGAAACTTAAACATGAATCTGTGCAATAAACACATTGGTTAAATGGCCAGTTCTCTTAGTCACTGTTCTGTTGTTGTGGAGAGACACCACGACCAAAGCAACTCATCCAAAAGGCAGCATTTAATGAGGGGAGTACTTGTTAACAGTTTCAGAGGCTTAGTCTATTATTATCATGGCGGGGGGAAGCATGGTGACAGGCATGGTGCTAGAGGAGTAACTGAGAGTTACCTCCTAATCCACAGGCAGAGAAAGCAAGAACGAGAGTGAGGAACTGAGAGCAAGAGAAAGCCAGAGTGAGAGAGAGAATGGGTAAAGAAATGAAGAGGGAGAGGGAGAGAGACTGGGCACGCCATGAACTTTTGGAACATCAAAGCCCACCCCCAGTGACATACTTCTTCCAACAAAGCCATACCTCTTAATCCTTCTCAAATAATGCCTCTCCTAGGTGACCAAGCTTTCAAATATATGAGCCTATGGGGGCCGTTCTTATTCAAACCACCACATCTATCAACTACTATGTTTTGTATTTTGCCTACTTTTAAAAATAAAACCATTTCTCACAATGGCAATCAAACAATGCTGGAAAACTTGCTTGTAGATAGATATAAAAATGACCAAACATGAAAGACTAATAAATACAGGTAAATGAATAGGGCTGCCCATCCTTAGTTCCATATAATATACCACGATACCAGTGTGGCTGGGATAAAGGCACTACAAGGTATACACTGTAATTAAAGTCTCCTTCAGGGAAATCGGAAGTTAACTCAGTGTCTTGTGGTCTGAAGGAAGGCAAGAGGCCTCCCACATTTATGAGGACAACCAACAGGAGGGAGGTCGTAAACTCTGAGATTCCTTAAGACTCTAAGTCCTCTGTGTTTCCTCTAACACAGTGGTTCTCAACCTATCTAATGCTGTGACCCTTTAATAAAGTTCTTCATGTTGTGGTGACCCCTAACCATAAGATTACTTTGGTTGCTACTTCATAACTGCAATTTTGCTATTGTTATGAATCATAATGTAAATATCAGTGTTTTCTGATGGTCTTAGGTGATCCCTGTGAAAAGTTTGTTGACCCCAAAGGGGTCATGACCAACAAATGGAGAGCCCACACCCAGGTGGAAAAGTGGCCATTTAATTACTTCCTGTGAACTTCATGTAGCTGCTTTTCATGTGTAGGAAAATAGCATCCACGGTGACATCTCCAAGAGATGACATTTATTTTTGGCAGTAACTATTGATTTAATTTCTCAGTGTGAGTTGCATGCAAGCAACGTTCTAAGACAAATACTCGTAAAAGCTGCAGTCGTCCAGTCTAGCTTCTGGAGCTAGCTCCAAGTTAGACATCATACACAGAAGCATATGAAGAAAGGGTGAGCCCAGCCCTTGAGGGGGTTTCTAGGCTGTGGGAAAATGACTCATTCTATGTGATAGTAAACATTTCTCAAGCCTCCGTTTTCACCAGTACCTCTGAAATACACTGCACTTCTGCCCATTTTCCTCACTGCCCAGGCCCTGTTAACTGGTGGTTTCTCTCCCACCAGCCAGTTCCCAAAGAACCACTCAGAGGCTTAATATTAATTACAAACCGTTTGACATATTAGCTCAGACTTGTTATTAACTATCTCTTACAACTTAAATGAACCCATTTTTGTTTGTCTATGTATGAACACGTGGCCATGGCATTACCTCACATCTTGCTTCTTTGGCAGCTGCAGGCATCTCCCCGACTCCACCTTCTCTTTCCCTGTCTCTCTGCTTGGATTTCCCACCTAACTATATTCTGCCCTGCCATAGACCAAAGCAGCTTTTTATTAACCAATCATAATAAAACATATTCATAGCATACAGAGGGCCATCCCACATCAAAGCCCCTCTGCCCTTGCCTGGACTGATAACAACTAGCTGACCTCATGTTACTTTGTCCACTGAAGTCACTGGTCAAAAAGAAATAAAAATTATTCTTTAAAAATATATGTATTGGGCTGTATGTGGAGGGCTATGTCTGTGGTCCAGCACTCAGGAGACAGAGGGAAGAGAAGTTTTATCAGTTTGAGGCCAGTAAGCAAGGTCTAAGACAGCTGGGGCTACATAGTAGAACCAGGTCTCAAATAAAGCAAAACAAAGAAATAAAAAAGTAAATTTGACTGGACTGCTTCCCCATTTAGAGCATGCAAATATCTTCTTAATGTCTTTGTAATAAAGTCACATTTCAGTTCTGAAATTTCAAAATTATCTAACTCCCCATCTCAGGTCACTCTCCTGCGCTAACCTCACGCCCGGTGCCCCGAGTTTCTCTCTAGTCTCTCACTCTATTAAGTTGACTTACGTATTTCATTTTAAATACTGGTCCCCAGAGACATGTTCCTGACCACCGGTATGAAATGCCTCTGTCACATGACCGTTTATTGTCATCACACAGCATTTCTCACCTGCCACTTACTTTTTTATTTGTTATTACCTGTAGCTCCCCCTGGAATTCAACCATTTGAAAATGAAGTTGTTATGTATTATAATAACCAGTACATCTCCAGTGTCTATAAAACTGTCTGGCCTGTGGTAGATAACCCGTAACTGTAGTTTATGAATTCATAATGTGCAAAAAGAAGAAAGGAGAATGAATTCCAGTTACGGGCACCATTACATAAAAGTTCGTTAAAGAAGAGGTGCTGTTGTTAAACAAGAGCTGTAAGGGACGCGTGTTAAAATGCCAGGTCTGTGTTCAGTGCCATCGTGGTCAGTACAGGAACCAGAGCAGCCTGAAGGAGACCCAGGACACAGCTCAGTATTGATGGGCGCTTGAGAATTTACAGTCTAGGAATCCTGTCGTGAATCAGTGAAAATTCTTAAGGAGCAACAGGGGGTAGATTCTTAGTAAATAGTCTGATAGGATTCATGCTAAGGGCAAGCCTGGGTGACCAGACTACGTATGAGGGATAGGAAATACATGATGTCAGGAGACTACCACAGTACGGTATATCGTTCCATTGAGAATGCTTGGGATCGTTCCAGCCAGGGTTTGAAAGAGACCCTACCACAACTATCCACTTTCAAATGACTTTGTCTTGTGTTGACAAATAGAGAGGGGAGGAGACCCACTGAGTAAAGTATACAAATATTTATGGTACATTGCATGCTCAGAACCCTCCTAGGCGATGTATAAGCTCAGATGAGAACAGGTGAGAGGAAGATTGCGCTCTGGTCTCCCGCAAGGCAAAACAGAACAGTTTTCTTCTGCCAAGCAGAGAAGATAAATGCAGTGAACAGGAAGTAGGTATATTATCCTTCCAGGAACCGGTAATGGCCTTGGGAGGCGTAGGCAGCTGTGTGTAAGCTTTCCGGATGAATTGTTTAAAAACTACTTAGGGTGTATCTTTCTTTCTTCATTTGTTCCTTTATTTGCAGTTCTCCTGTGCCTTTTGGAAATCGTTATGAGAAAAGAACAAATCAAAGTGGGCAGACTCTGTTTGAGCTCATGCAGAGTCAGCAAGACGATGGTAAGAGGAGCACTTGGGAGCGAGAATGTATGGGGTAGAGCATAGAGCTCGCTCGCTTGCTCTCACATCACCTGGAGCAGCCCACGCTCTCCTGCTAAAGCCTTAGCCTTGCAGCCCCTGACGGATTCTAGAGAGCTGGTCTGCAGCGTTTGCTGATTCCATGGTGCCAAAGGAGAATTAACTATCGGCACAGGCTCCAGAGACATGCCAGGGCTCTTTGGCTTACCTAGTGCTTTATCTCAGAAAGGAATCATGGAGGGAAATCTTGGCCTAATTTACTGGAACCATAACAAATATTTATTGAATAAATGCATAGGTCAGTTGTACCTTCCCAGGAATTACTATTAAACCAAGAAGCCAATGTAGCGGATCCGTGTGCAGAGCTTGACCTAGAAAATGCCTTCTTTGAAATTATTCCATTTGTAGCAAACAGCTGCACAGCTAACTCAGAGGACCAGCTTGGGAGATTGTTCAAAACCACATTGGTGTTCTTATTCCTTTATGATAGAAAAGAAGAAAATGAAACCTGAAAAATGTTTATGACCAAATGACTTTAGTAAAGACAAGAGAGCTAGCAGATTCACACACATGCACACGTGCACGCACGCACGTGCGCGCGCGCACACACACACGTGTATGCACACACTCACACACAAAACCAAACCAAACAAAAAACCTGGGTATATCCATTCTCCAAATTCATAGCAAGTTGTCAAGTCTGACAAAATGTCTTTTTTTGTCTGCTCTCTGCCAGCACATCTAACACACAGCAGTGGAATCACAAAGGGCATCAGGAGAAAGATAAAATTCATTATGAAACCTTTATACTTTGGAAACCTGCACTCCAGAGTTCAGTGTGCCTGCGATTCTCAGGATGAAAGTCTTCTACCACTCAGCATGCTTTGCCCTGTATCCCACTGATGTGGGATTCCCCTCTGTATGGTGTGAATATGTTTTATTATCATCGGTTAATGAAGAAGCTTTGGCCTATGACAGGGCAGAATATAGCAAGGTGGGAGAGCCAAACAGAGATAGAGGAGGAAAGAAGGCAGAGTCAGGCAGATGCTATATAGCTGCTGAAGGAGACAGATGCCATGTAGCCACCTAAGAAGCAGGCAGTAACAAACCACATACCTTATGGTAAAATGTAAAATAATAGAAATGGGTTAATTTAAGATGTAAGAGCAGCTAGAAATATGCCTGAGCCTTCAGCCAAACAGTATTGTAATTAATATAGTTTTGTGTGGTTATTTAGGCATGGTCGACCAGGAAAGAAAAAAGCAGTCTGTTTGCACCCCACCCCAGTGTCTTCCTAAATACAAGAAGCTCTCTTTAGTCACGTAGCAAGCAGTTCATGAATACTCCCCGTGTTCAGGCACTACACCAAGGATCTGCCTTTGAAGAGTTCAAAATCTGGCAAAGGAGAATGACCTAAAACAAGTAGCTGCAGGCAAACTATGGTGGATGCCATCCTGACTGAGGTATGCTCTTTCAGTACCAAGGACTGGGAATGTAGATGGAAAGCCTCTTGCTTTGCAGGCTGGGTCTATCTGTTTCCGCATATGGTAGAAGGGATTGGAATCTTTCATTATAAAAACACTTCTGCACCATGACTGAGTTCATAGTAATGAGGACCTGCAGTGGTTATTACTTCATTGCTTTGTATTGATATCCAATCACTGTGCGAATAGTTGAAGTCTCACATTTTTGCCAATGAACAAATCGTGGTCAGAATTTAATAAGATCTCATTGTAAAAACTAACTTGATATTGAATTTCTTCAGGGAAACGCAAACCATGCAAGCTTTGAAAGCATATGAAGGGGTGTTGGTGTCAAAGCCACCATGCCAGAATAGACCTGTGGTAGAAGATGCTGGAAAAGCTGCAGGCACATCTGCACATCTGATGACGGCATCTTGACCGATTCTTCTCCTGGTTACCCTAAACAATGGGAGTCTGTTTAACTCTAAAGAAAAATTGAAACAACACAAAATGGGTAGGTCTGAAAGTATTATATTAAATAAGATTATGTATGCATCATGTATGTGTGTATAGGTATAAATGGAATTACCCGTGGGGACAGTGGGGCAAAGAGACGTGTGAGGTGGAGGCAGAACGATGATTGGGGAGCGAGCATATGAGCCCAGGCATGGGTTGAGTGAGCCAAGGTGCAGGGAGAAGCATCAACGAAAACATTTTCCATTTGAAAATGCTATCATGATACCTAATATTCTATTTGCTAATTCATACACTGAGTTGGAAACCCTGTAGATTACTATTGCCAATACAGGATGCATGGAGTCTGAGAGCAGGGCACGGCATCTTTATCAGTTCAAGGGTAGCCACTGTGCCAACTGTTGAAGCACTTCCCACACTTCCAGACATCCAAGCTGTGTCTTCTAGATAAGCCTAAGGAGAAGAAAGGGCAGAAGTGCCATTTGGTGTTTGGACCGTTAGTACCGGACTCAGAGGCAGTTGTTACATAAATGAAGTTCTCTTGGTTGGCCATACAAGGCCCACCATGTAAGAAAGATAAGTGAGTTACATTACGGACCTGCTGGGAAAGCAAACGCACACACACACACCCAAACACATACATCCCATATACATTCCCCATACATACACCACACACACCCAAACGCATACATCCCGTATACATCCTCTACACACAGCACACAAACACACACATCCCACATACATCCCATATACAAATACACACACCACACACACACAGACACCACACACACACACACATCCCACACACCATACACACTTTACATACACACTACACATACCCCACACATATACACCACACATAACATTACACACCACATGCACACAAATACCACACACACCACACACATCCCACACATCTCCCCCCAAACACACCACACACACATCACACACATGCCACATACACACACAAACACAGACATCCAACATAAATCACACACACACACACACACACACACACATACATACACAACATACACATAAGAAAATAAAGGAGTTCTAGGAAGAAATACAGCCATTCAGTTTTCAAAATTCAAGGAGATCAGGTTTCTAAAAATGTACCACAGTACCTCCACGGAGTCTGTGAGCTTATTACTAAGCAAAACTCTTTTCAAAATGAGTAAATTCCTAAAAAATGGGTAGGGCAATAGCCAGTTAGTATTTTCTACTTCAGATGAGATATTAATGGCTGAGCACTACCTTTTCTGGTCTCAACCAAAGCAGGAAGCAAAGCAGAACCTGAAAGCAAGGTGGTGAAGTCTGGGCTTACAATGAGGATGAAGTGCTACAGAGATGAAGATGCTCCCAGACAATGGAGCAGGGCGCTTTGATCAGCAAGCACTTCTAAAGGAAAATTAATTCTTTGAAAACAATTTGGAAAGGAACTTAGAAGCCAAATCCAAACAATACTCTGGGGCTGACATTTCAAAACTGTATTTGCTCTTTATTCTAATCCCTTTGGTACTGTTATCACAGTGAAGACATGACATATGGAATCAAAAATATTCAGAGGGATGAAGGAGCAGTCAGATGCACACAATTGGAAGAGGCCCAGAGATTACAGTCTGGCTCACCTCAAGCATCCAGTTTCAGCTCCCTAAAGGCTCCCAAGAGCTGTCATTCACTCCGAATCCATGGAGGAACAGCATGGGTTGACTGTCTGTGTCCTCAGAAGAGCGCTAAGGGGACCCCCTGCCGAGAGTGATTGACTATTTCGCAGAGTCTAGGCGTTCATAAGGAATGAAATCAACCTTGAACCCCAATTCTGCCTCTTTCTGCTGCCTGCTTCTGAACTGGCTTCCCTTCTGGCATGCTAAAATTATTTACGTCCTGTTGATGTCCAAGCACACAGGGAAATGTTAGTAGGCCCTGCATTTTCCTGCCTGTTATTAGAGGGTTTCATATGAAACTACTATGGAATGGTCTTAATAAATAACAATGGACTGTTACTGAAGAGATGTTTCCTATTGCTCACTCGCCCTTTGTGATTCTACTTTTGGTTGTTTTCTCTGATATCTGCTGCAGCGCCTATGGTACTTGATCATCTGTTCCATAGAGACATTCTCTAGTGGTAGAAAAGATGAGCAGGACAATTTATTGAATTTTTTTTCCCTCTGTGGAACTCAGCAGTGTGCACAAGATGTATTGCATTTATATAGCTGACCAGTTGCAATATTCCATAATAAGTTATTTCTGTCTGAAGTGGTCTTTGGCTATACCAAAACCATAAGTAAGCAGTGATGAATTACTTTGCACCTAGAGAAACTCATTAGGTCCTGATGAATAGCGGAGGCTGGGACCAAGATGGCCAAAGGCAGCAAGTGTTTAGCTTTACCTTTATGTCAACAGCATCTCTTCTGGGACAGGAAACATGCCACATATAATGGATCATTAATTCCACAGACTATGAACCAAAAGCACGAGGGATGGTGGTGTAGTGATTGGACATGGTATCAATCAATCAAGAATGAATCTAGAATCAGTCATGAAAACCTGGGCCCCACTGACAGAACATCTGAGCCAGCAGTATGCTCTTTGCTCTCAGCAGAGGCATTCTGTTCTGCTGGCTTCTCCCTTCCCCCACTTCACTTCGCCCAGCCCATCTCCCTCTCTCTCCCCCATTCATCTCTCTCTCCCTGCTGGCTAGCACCCTAGGTGCTTAAAATTAGCACACACGTTCCTGCAGGGAAGGAGCAGAGTGTCTCAAAAGGCCTTCTCTTTAGCTGGAACAGTGCAGACCCCCAGGCTGATGCTCTCCAGAGATCTAGAGTGGAAAAAAAAAAAGAATTCCCGCTGGCTCTGGCCTTTGGCTGCCTGGAGAACCTAAGCCATCCCCAAAGGTGCAGCGTGGGCATCCTCTGTGACCTCTGGAGCCAGCAGCTGCAGCGGGAGCCCTTGGTGGAGTAACTCTTTCGAGGCAAGCCTGTGGGGCGCACAGACAGAAGAAGGCAACATCCACTAGTCTCCGATGTCACTTCCTTTTGTTTCCGTGAAGGTACTTAATGAGATTCTTCATGCATAAAATTAATTTTTGCCCTCTTCTATCAGCCTTTACCACCGAAGGATTTACTCACACTTTTGTCAGATTTTATTTATACATGCAATAAAGGGGACCCAAATCATAATGAAGGCTGTTATGGGCTATGATGGGAAAATACAAAGGGAAGCCGAGAGCAGGCAGCCATCCAGGCTCTGTTTGGATGCCAGGATGTGTTATGCAGCAGCCATCTTCTGCAGAAATGTCGAGGCAGGCCCCTTTATCCAGAGTGCTATCTCAAGTCAGATCCTAATTTGTTGCTGGGAGAACGGGACAGAACAGAGCTATTAATAAACAGCACAAATAGTTAGGCTTCGTGGGAATTTGGTAGTTTTCTTACATAATGGACTTGCTTTCCAATCTTTCTCAACTCTGTCTTCCTAGAAGACTGGTCTGGTCTGGTAGAATCCAATCAAGAGCAGTCTGCTCCAGTCGAGTCCGGCCTTGCCCTGTCTGGTCCAGTCTGGTCCAAACCGGCCTCGACCGGTTTGAACTGGTGTAAACTGGTTCGGTCCGGTTTGAACCAGTCTCGACCAGTCCAAATCAGTCTTAACCGACTTGATCCTGTCTGAACTGGTCTTGACAGGTTTGAACCGGCCTCAACCGGTTTGGTCTGGTCTGAACCGTTCTTAACTGGTATGAGCTGGTCTTAACCGGTTTGGTCCAGTCTGAACTGATTTGGTCTGGTCTGAACCGGTGTAAACCCGTTTGGTCCAAGGCCCAGTCTTCTCTCTTCAGGCTCTGCTCAGCCTCAAAACACGAACTGAGAAGATGTGGGGGGACAAACAGTGCTACAGAATGTCCAGGAACTGTCAGACTGAATTTGAACAAGTATGCTAAGCACTATAATACACATTCCCTTCACTTCCCCCTCCACAAACCACCTTATTACAGCAACAGAAGCAGACAGCATGAGAAGAGAGGAGATTCATCTTTAAAAAAAAAAAGGGGAAACAGACTTGATAGAAATAGAACAACAAATGTAGTACAATTTCTTATGTCTTACCTGTAGGGAGAAAGTGTTTCACAGAGGAAAGCCAAAGGATATCTGAACTGTCCTTTTCCATTTTAATATTAATTTTCTGATTACCAAAGTAGCATATGTCTTCTGTACAATGTTTAGAATGCACATCAAAAATCACAAATGAGAATAAAAGATACTATCACATTGGCACTTTAACTCCGACAGATTAGAGATCTTTAAAAGGGAAAAGAAGGTATCAATAGCTATGAGGAGCTGTGTATGGCAGTGCACACCTTTACTCTCAGCACTCCAGAGGCAGAAGCATGTAGGGCTCTGTGAGTTAAAGACCAGCCTGGGTTTACATGATGAGTTCCAGACCAAGCATAGGCTGCATAATGAGATTGTGAAAAAAATAAAAGCTGTAAGGATGTTAATTCCTCGACCTGAATTAGGTGAGAAATAATTTAGTAACTTAGAGCATTGTTTCTATTAATGAATACATAGTGATATATACACATAATTTATTATACACTGTGGTAGGTAGGTTGAATGTACTTACCTACCCACACCAGCTCATAGGGAGTGGCATTAATAGCAGGTGTGGCTCTGTTGGAGTAGGTGTGGCCTTGTTGGGGGAAGTGCGTCTCTGTGGGTGTGGGCTTTGAGGTCTCTTTTGCTCAAGCTATACTCAGGGTGACACTCAGAGCACTTCCTATTGCTTACAGATCAAGATATAGGGCTATCACCTCCTTCTCCAGCCCCATATCTGTCTGTACATCACCATGTCACATCATGATGATAATGAACTAAATCTCTGCCATCAACCATATTATCATGCAGGGATTTTAGTTTGTGATGTGGGTTCACTGAAAACAGCTCATAAAGGGCAGTCAACAACGGAAGCTCAGCGCACTGTTATTCTACCTACTTATGTGTCAACTGATATATAATTGTCAATGAATTATTGACCATTTACTTTCTGCTCTAAGAGAGCACCACAGGCTGAGAAGCTAAGAGAGAAAAGAAAATGACTTCTCCAGTTGTAGAGGCTAATGAAGTGCAGCTTTGGGACAAGGGCCTTCTTTGCTGTTTGGTGGAAGACTTGAGAGCTAGACGAAGCCAAACTTACTTTACTAGGAGAGCCACTCCTGTGGTAA
This sequence comes from Myodes glareolus, assembly GCF_982192425.1. Taxonomy (NCBI): domain Eukaryota; kingdom Metazoa; phylum Chordata; class Mammalia; order Rodentia; family Cricetidae; genus Myodes; species Myodes glareolus. Next base: position 46,745,924 of record NC_142026.1, on the reverse strand, counting down.
CAGTGTTTCTTGTGCAAACAAGTTCCAATTGGCCTCCATCTTTCACGATCATCACCTCACTTCAACACAACCATTTTGTAAAAAAAATCACTTATTGCATATAAACCACAAACACTTTAATTATATGACAGGTAGTTCTGATGTATGAGAAAGATTCACTCAGCTAACCTGAGCCTTCATGGAGAAGGTTATAACTAGCTGAGGTGTACACCTCAATAGTGAGATTCCATTTGTCAATTTCTTACTAATATACTTACTCATATACGTCTATCCTTTTGTTAAATAAACATCTGACACCCAATAAAGCTATGCTAGTTTCCAAAATTAACTTGGAAAAGCCCTTTCTTGAGAAAGTTCAAAATGTATTCAAGTGTAGTATGAGGCAGCTTGTTTGTTTCCAGCTGCCCAGACTCCTGAAATAACCACACAGAAACTGTATTAATTAAATCACTACTTGGCCCATTAGCTCTAGCTTCTTACTGGCTAACTCTTATATATTAATTTAGCCCATCTCTATTAATCTATGTATTGCCACATGGCAGTGGCTTACTTGCAAAGTTTCATTGTGTCTGTCTTTGGCGGCAGTTCCATGGCTTATCTCAACTCTGCCTTCCTTCCTCCAGCATTCAGTTTAGTTTTCCCCGCCTAGCTCTGCTCTACCCTATCACAGGCCCCAAACAGCCTGTTTATTAACCACTGATATTCACAGCATACAGAGGGGAATCCCACATCATTCAAGAAAATTAATATGCATTTATAACAACCAAACATGATACTCATAGAATCACTACATACAAAGTGTATGTACTTTATTATTATTAATAATAATATTAATCCTCATAGAAATCCATGAGGTGTATAATATTGGTATCATCTTAAACATTTGGGGAATGGAAGCTCATAGACGTAAATTTGGTCACAACTCTCCAGATAAAATAGGGAGGAAACCTAGCATGTCTCACTCTAGAGTCTACGCCCCTGCTAGCATACACTTGAAAAGAATTCTTGGGCACATTAGAAAAAAAACCAATATTTTCTAAATTAATATTATGCTGTTTTGAAGGAATGAAATGAGAGCTCTGGGCAGTAGGGCCACACCTCTCTCACAGTACACGCAGAGGAAGCCAGGCCTGTAAATCATGGTTTTGTGCTTGATTCTGGGAACAGATGTTGTTATACCATGGCTCTGACTCAGAATTCTGCTCACCGAGGAATGAATCTGAAGTGTTTCCCCAGTTGGCAGAAGATGCTCAAGAAGGAGTGAGTGCATTCTGCAGTAACCTCTTCCCAATTGCTGAGGATTTGGAAATAGCAGAGTGACTCCAAAGAATGATACAGCTATACAACAATGTCTTATTGAGCATCCAATCCAAACAGGGCATTATCTTATTTATTTCTTTGAAGTGCCAGCAAGTGTTAAAAAAAAATGAAGGTTTTTTTTTAAGGTTTTGTCTATGCTGCCTAGTTTTCTAATCCAAAGTCATAGTTCACAGACTAAAAAAACAATATCCAGATTAATTCACACTTTGACATTTGGGTGAACTTGTTATTTTCTACAAGGAAGACTAATTTTCTTATTTCTTCAGCACATTTGAGGCCTTCTCGTGCTAGTCCATTCACGGCACTGTAGCATGTTTTCCTGTGATTTCTGTTGTTGTGGTTTTGTTTTGAAGTCCAAAGAGATTATCCATCTACTTCCTTTATTTTCAATAAAATGCAAATAGTGTATATATTTAGAATGGCTTAGTAAATAATTTATAGATTATATGATAAATTATTTATTTACTCCAGGCATACATATTTAGAATATGAACATGCATATTTTATAGTCTGTGCCACTGCTAACAAAACAAATTAAATCAGCTGTAGCTCTGGGCTACCCTGTATTATTCACACACACACACACACACACACCACACATACACACACACACACACACACACACACACTGTATTGGCATGCAAACAATCATGCCCCACCATACTTTCCAAAGTTATTATGATGCAGAATTTTCAAAAACATTCAGCTTTTGAGGTCTGTTTCAATCCCCCTTCTTTTCTCTCAGCTTCCAATATTATTTTCTTTCCAACCTTTAAATAGTTTCATAAGTATCTGAATTATTATTCCTAAATCAATACATTTTATTGATTACTGACATTACATAATTGATATTATAGATTAGAGTGAATACCAGAAGAATTCTAACTACGAATCCTTCTGGAAAGTGAGAATCTGATTACGTTGTAAGAACACTTTAAAATTAATAAACTGATAAACATAAATTAAAACATTAAGACAAGAATCTGAATAGCCTAATTCTTATGAATTTTTAAAAAACATATGGCAGAAAATAGAACCCAACTAGTGAAAAACTGGGAAGGAAAAATTGCAATGACTGAGTAATCAAGGGTAGAATTATACATATATGTGTGTGTGTGTGTGTATACAATATACACACATATATACACAACACATATATATTACATATGCAGTTATATTCGCACATAGAATTTTACTGAGACAGGGTCTCACTGTGTACTTCAGTTTGCCTGTAACTCACTATCTAGACTAGGCTAGCCTCAAAGTCACATAGATCTGCTGTGTCTGCTTCCTGGGTGCTGGGATTAAAGGCATAAATGACCATGCTCAGGAGAATTAAATATTTTAAACATGTACACTGTGAAGCACAAGGCATATGCAAAGAAATAAAATCATATAGAATCATCAAAAACAGGGGCATCTGAATACAAGATTATATCCTGCACATAAGTAAGCCAGCTTTTATTCTGAAGGCTTTCTGTTTGGAACCTAGATGAAATCAGTACTTTTAAAATTCATAGAGCTGTTTTCCACAACCTTTCCTAGGTGGGTGAATCTGAATATCTCCTTTCTAGTCACTGGGTGTCAGAAACTCATTGAAGATGATAGACACAAGGTTCCTACATTCAGCAGAATCTGAAACTTTTCAGTCTCTCTAAAGAAGCTCATCCCCACTAACATGCTGTGAGAAAGCCGATCAATGAAGGTCAGAAGCCTTCATTCATGAATGGGACCTACGTTGCTGAAGAAATAACACACCAAGAACAACCTGGAGACTAAAGAATATGCTAAACTTTTGGTCAAGGGAATGAAAGAAGCCAAATTAAAAATGTCAGGAACAGATCACCATGAGATATAGGCTGCCATCTCTGGCAGCGTCTTTGTCTGAGTATGAATCAAGGCAATAGGAAGTTGTTTGGAACAACAAACCAGTGATCTGACCTTGAAAAAGTTGATACTGTTCCTTGAGTATCTCCTACATTCCTGGACTTGAACTCTCAGCATCCTACCTAGTAACTCTTCAGACTGTCACCTTAAAAATGGAGAGAACTTAGACACCCTCTTGGCAAAAAAACAAAATAAAACAACAACAACAACAACAACAACAACAACAACAACAACAACAACAAAACAGTGGATGCCAGATTTCAAGTAGTTCAGGCTCCAAAGTCCTGAGATACATCCACCTCTACTATACTGTGTCTGGGTAAATTGTAAAGTTAGATGATGGTGTAGGAGGTTCTTCTGTTCATGTGTTGCTTTCATTGGTTAATAAATGAAAAAACTGCCTTGGCCTGTTGATAGGGCAGAACTTAGGTAGGCAGGGAAAACAGAACTGAATTCTGAGAGGAAGGAAGCAGAGTCATGGAGAAGCCATGGATCCTCTGCCTGAGACAGATGCCAGTTAGAATCTTGCCAGTAAGCCATAACCACATAGCAATACACAGATTAATAGAAATGGGTTAAATCAAGATGTGAGAGTTAGCCAATAAGAGGCTAGAGCAAATGGGCCAAGCAGTGTTTTAATTAATACAATTTCTGTGTGATTATTTCAGAGCTAAGCTAGCTGGGTGGCCAGGATGAACAAGCAGCTCTCTCCATGCAACAAGATGATTTATATATTAACTGGGTAAAGTTATATTACTTTATAGGGGATAAAATAAAATTCAAAAATCACTACTAAAAGACATCCCTGACACCAAAACCTAGATCCTAAATTGAGCTGAAGGTTCCAGGAAGGTCACTATTTGGGGATTGAAGAAAAAAGACATCTGATGCATGCATTCAGACACCCAGTTTGCAAAAAGAGACAGCAGGCCATGCACTTGTCAAACAGTTTGTCCAAGAAAACAGAGAATTCCTCCATTCTGTCCCTAACGCAACCCCCTTCCTTATCCTTAGCAAAGCTCCAGCTTGGAACCTGCAATCTTTGTTCTCTTGAACTCTGGTCATTGAGTGACTGGGTCCCCCACCCTGATCCCAGTGTAGTAAGAACTTGAGAAAACCTTTCCAAAATTAAATAAAGTTGCTCTAGCTGCAGAGGTCACTGAAAGCATCTTTTATATTTTCTTACCAACTTAATACTTGTCTATTTTTACAATTGCTACCCCTCCACACACAGAGGGAAGATTGGAACCAAGAAGTAGAGAGAATTTGTCTGTGAAACTGTTCCTTGGAAACCTGCCGATACTTAGTTGTGTTGGTAGTTGAATTTTTAGGTTGCTTGTTTGCTTTCACGGGAACATCATGATGAGTATGAAAGACAGGCAGGCATTCACACAATTCCTAAGGTGGTTGAGAGACTAAGTAATGAGCATGATTAGCAGGAAGGAAGAGATCAACAAAAGAGAATTGGTAGACATGGAACCAAAGGTTCAGATGATATTGCAGTATCAAAGTCACAGCAACAGAGGTGTATATTGTTTAGGGGTTTAAAATTTCTAGCATGTGTTAATCATACAAAATAATCATTGTATCATGATATCTCAGATAAGCATGTCCATTATCCACATTAATTCCCATAACCCTCTCTTGTCCCTTTACCCCACTCTGTTCCCCCCAACCCTCCCAAATAGAACTCGCTCTACTTTCCTAGCATCTACAAAAATCTACAATGAGATTCTATAAATGAGAAAAGATGTGATATTTGTCTTTCTGAGTCTTGCTTCTTCACTTGACTTGGTGATCTCCAGTATCCTTTGTTTCTGCAAACAGCATGTTGTTCTTCTTCTTCATGTTCAAATAAAACAATATATATATATATATCAGTCACATTTTCTTTATGCATTAAACAAATTTTAGGCAGATTTCATAAATTGATTATTGCAAATAATAACATAATAAGTTATGATGTGTAGGGACACTATGGTATGCTGACTTAGATTCCTTTGGTCACATCCCTAAGAAAGATACTGCTGGGTCACATGGTAGCTTAATTTCTAGCACATTGAAGAATCCCCACACTGATTTCCATAGTGGCTGGATTCCTTTAGTTTACTCAAAAAGTGCATGCGGCTTCTTTTTTCTTATATCCCACAACATTTGCTTTCATTTTTGTTATTACTGGAGTATGACAAAATATCAATGAATTTTTAATTTATATTTTATTTTTGGCTCAGAATGTTGGACATCTTTTCATACATCGGCAATTTGAACATATTATTGACTCATTTGTCTTTCTTATGTTTAATATTTTTTAGCTTTTTATATATTCTGGATCTTAATCTTCTGTCATAGGAATAGCTAGTAGAGATTTTTTCAATTCTATATTTTGTCTCTTCACTCTGTTAGTTTTCTTTGCTATGCTGTTGCCATTTGATTTCATGCGATGCCGTTTGTCAGTTTTGTGATTATTTCCTGCACTTGTTTTATCTATGGTTTTTCATAGCAATTTCAAAATATTATGTCTTCCATTAAGGCAGTTAATCATTTGAACTGACTTTTGTACAAGGTAATATCAATTTACAGACCTTGACATGTGAACAGCTTGTTTCCCCAGCACCATTAGCTAAAGAGGCCTTTTCACGCTGTATTTTTTTGGCACCTTTGCCAAGAATCAATGGTTGTAGCTTTGTGGGCATATTGCTGAGCATTCTATTTTGTTCCATTAATCCCTGTGTATATTTGGGAGTCAGTGCAAAAGTGAGTTAATTTTTTTCTATGGCTCTATAATATAATTTAAAATTGGGTCTCCAATATTTCCAGCATGACTTTTTTTTTTTCGTAAGCTTAAGATTGTTTCAGGTATTCCAGAATATTTTATGCTTCCACAAGAACTTGAGGACTTTTCTCTATTTCTGTGAAGAATCTGATTGCAATTTTGGTTGGTGCTGGGTGTGTGTGTGCTCAAGCCATGTAGATGTTGGATACCAGAATGTAGAGTAATTAAAGGAAGTTCATGAGAGACCATAATAAAAAATAAGAAATGTTTTCTGGGGAACACTCACAATATGAGAGTCACTGCGTTCTGCTCTGTGGGCTCTGGGACCTACAATCCAAACTCTGACCATCAACCAAGAGAAAGGAAAAAGGGCCAAGCATCTTTCCTGTCTGTACTTATACAACTGTCCCTAACCCTGAGGACAAATTCTGTTGGGAGAGGGGACAACGTTTTCTAGAATTACTTCCAGCTGTCATGGGGGTGATGTTTGCTCTATGGATGCCTATAAAATCTAAAATGATAGTTAAGTCTCAAGATTTTTGTTGTGGAAATTCATTTGGCTAATAGCCTTTTCAATATCAGCCCATTAGGGTGTGGTCTGAGGTACTATAAGCACAGACAGGAAGCACGCTTGGCCCTTTTACCTTTCGCTTGTTTGGTGGTTGGAGTTTGGTTCGCAGCTCCCAGCACCTACCAAGCAGAGGAACACAGCGGCTCTCTTATTGTGAGTGTTTCCCAGTAAACATTTGTTATCCTTATTACAGGTTCTCATGGACTTCCTTTAATTACTCTACACTTTACATTGCATTTGGGAATTGCTTTGGGTAAAATGGATATTTTTACAACATTAGCTTTGCTGATCCATGATACTAGCAGCTTCTACTGTGTTCTTTAATTTGCTTCTTTGATGTTTTGCAGTTTTTACTGGGCTGGTCTTTTACCTTCTTGATTAGGTTTATAGATGTGTATTTCATTTATGTTTTTAGGTTTTATGAATAGACTTATTTTCCAGATTTCTTTTTCAGTATGTTCATTACTGGAGTTTGGAAAAGCCACTAGGTTTTTCATGTCAATTTATTAAGATTTCCTGGCATTTTATTGAAGATTTTGTTTTCTAGCTAATTTATGTGCTTATTTGTGCTTATTGATGTATGTGTCATAATATCTGTGTATCTCTGAAAGAGAACCAATGTAATGTGGTATATAATCTCTTTAGTGTGTTATTTAATTTAGTTTGCAATAGCTTTTTTTGAGGATTTTTGCAGTTATGCTCATCAAAACAATTGGTTTACAACATCTGTGTGTGTATCTCTTTTGGTTTTCAGAGCAATGCTGACTTTCTAAAATGAGTATAAAAGAATGCTTTTTCATCAGTTCTTTGAAAATTTCATAAAATGTATTTTGATAATATTCACTCTTCTTGCCTCAAGAAGATCCATCCTCCCAACCAGTGTTGTGTTCTTTTTATCCCCTCAATCAAGACAAATTTGTATTTCTCAAATATCTTGGGTGTATGCCCTTCTATTGGAGCATGGTTGACCTTCAGGGAGCTACACTTTTAGAGAAAACTGATCCTTTCTTACCCAGCAGCTAAGAATTGACAGTTGCTCCTGGGCTAGGGGTTGAAATTTTGTGCCCTGCTCCCTTTTCCATGCTGGTTTGATGTGAATGAATCTTGTGATAGTGTTGCAAATTTTGAGTTCTTATGTGCATCTGTCCTGCTGTGCTCAGAAAACACTGTTTTCTTCTAGATGTCTGCTGCCTTTGGCTCCTACATGCTCTCTGTCCCTCTTCTACAATGATCCCTGAATATTTGGGTGTGATATATATGTTTTATTTAGGGCTGGGTATTCTATAATCTCTTATTTTCTGATCAGTTATAGTCTTCATTGATCAAATATACTGCAAACAGAAGCTTTTCTGATGAAGGCTGAGAGGTCCCTTTATCTGTGAATATAATGATAGGCCATTGGTAATACTATTTGGCAGAATAATAGAAGTATGTTCTCTCTCACTGTCTGTGTTCTTTTTAGCCATAAGTTCTTCAGTATGGGGAACATAAAAGTAAATTTTTCTCTAGGATATGGTAGAATTCAGCAGTGAATTAGTTTATTCCTGGGAATATCTGAAAATAAAGAAAACTATTTTAATACTTTTGCTTGCTTTACAAGACTGGATTTATGGCCTGAAATGTGATCTATATTGAAGGAAGTTCCATGAGCTTTGGAAAAGAATGTTTATTCCACAACCATTAAAATATTCTGTAGGATCTGTTAAGTACAATTGAAAGTCCATTTCAACTCTGAAGTTTGTCTGTTGAGTTTTGGTTTTTAGACTGAGTGATCTACCCACGGATAAAAATAGATTCTTTAAGTTACCCAATATTCCCATAACTGGACGTATTTGTCTCTCTGAATCCAGTAGTATCTATATTATGAGATCAAGCTTGTCAAGATTTGGTACATGTATAATAGCTTCTTGGGAGATTGCCCCCTTTATTAATATAGACCCACACTCTTTCTCTCCTTTGACTAATTTTGACCTCAAATTTGTTCTTGTATGTATGTATATAATAGAGATCTGCTTTCTTTTGGTTTCTGTCTCCTTTTGTATCTTTTGCTTTTTAGTTAATGTGTGCCTTTGCCAATTAAGTAAGTTTTTTGTTTTGTTTTTGCTTTTTTTTCACAGAAAGCAGTTGGATCTTGGTTTCTAATTCAACCAACCAGGCTGTATTATTTTAATTGGGTTGTTAAGACTATTTACACTTAAGGTGATTATTAAAATACATGTACTAATTTCTTTGTAGGTCAACTTTTCCATCCCACTAACCAGTTCCCAAATAAACACATAGAGACTTATTATTAATAATAAATGCTTGACCAAAAGATTAGACTTGTTTTTAACTAGCTTTCATAACTTAAATTAATCCATTGATATTAATCTATGTGCTGTCAAGGGCTTGTTTACATCATCTATGTACTTTTCATGTTGCTTCTTCCATGTCTGGCTGTTGACTCCTGAGACTCCTAATCCTTCCCAACATTCTCTTAGTCTGTTTCTCTTGCCTAAACTTATCCTGTCCATCTATGGGCCAATCAGCATCTTTATTACACCAATTACAATGGCATATATTCACACAGTGTAAAGGAATATTCCATATGTCCCCCTTTTTGTTTAAATAAAAAGGGAAGTTTTTAACATAGTAAAATCATATACAACCAAAACAGTTATCAAGTAGGAACTACAATTACAATATTCAGTTTATTTGTATCTGGCAAATTTAGAGAAAATACTATCTATCTTTTCTTTCTGAATCTAAAGACTTATACCTCTTATACCTAATTTACCTTTTTGTCATAACTAAGGAAAACTTTAAGTCTATTTATTTAGTCTTTAACAACATCAAAGACCAAATATAAACAGAGTGGATATTGTAATTGTGTTTATTTTTTGATTACTGTTTTTGTTGTATGTAACAGCAGGGACATCTGGCTGCCTAGACAGCCACCCAGTGTTCTTCTGCAATACCGAAGCATCTATCTTTGGCCTACAGGACTAGTATATATGACAGTGTTAGGTAGCAAGGCCTGTTAAAAGAGACTTGCCTGTTTGTTGCTAGCACTGAGCCTATGTGAGAGAAGGGAGTTATCAGGAAGCTGTGTTTGACTCTGTTTTTATGTGTTTAGAATCTTTTCTTAAGCTTCCTCAGGTTTTATGTTGCCTGATGATGGGCGCCATTGTAGGTAGAGTTTTCTGTTCCCCAAGCCAGTTCCCAAATAATCACACAGAGACTTATTGTTAATTATAAATGCTAGACTGGTAGCTTAGACTTGTTACGAACTAACTCTTACATGGCGTTTAATATGCTTTATTGAGAGTTTCATTTATACAATTTCTGTCTATTGCTCCATTTTTTCAGAATCTTTATTCATTTGCTGAATTTCTTGTCTAAATTGCCAAATATGTCACTCAAAGTTTGAATTCACTTCTTTGATACATCTATATCTATTTGGATCCTGAGGTCATTGATCATCTTTAATATTAGAATTTGAATTCTTACTC